>NW_026344311.1:0-358 GCF_001194135.2 Octopus bimaculoides | reverse complement strand
ATTAGTTGGGCTATGACCCTCTCCATGACCTTCATTACCTGGTCCAACAATTTGATACTTCTGTAATTGTTTGTGTCTAAAGCATCACCTTTACCTTTGTAGCAGTTGACTATGGTGCTGCTACACCAGTCATTGGGTATGATTCCTTCGTGTATCACCTGGTTAACTATATGGGTGACTAGGCTATAGCTGACACTGCCAGACATTTTGAGCATCGCTGCAGTGATTCATGATGGGCCGGGGGCTTTTCCTGTCTTCATACTTTTGATCGTTTTATCTACCAAGGTACTGTCAATTAGGATAGCTGGTCCCATTCATTCTCTTTATTAAGCAACCTTTCATAGTGGCGTCTCCAAAC
>NW_026344309.1:0-286 GCF_001194135.2 Octopus bimaculoides | reverse complement strand
CGTTATTATTCCTCCGATTGATAAAGATGGCACAGATGTCTTTATCTTTCTTTTTGCTGTTTCTCGAATAATCGTTGTTATTATTATTATTGTTGGCCATGTAGACGATTCCGATAATCCTATTGTTGCTGTTATTGCAATAGTCGTCCCTCATGTTATCGTTGTTGCCTGTCCCAGGGTGGCCCTCAACGAACAGACTGGCCGTTCTTTCCATGACAAACTTTCCTTATCAGGGTATCATGATATCTCTCAGCTAAGGTTACGAATTACCATAACCAATGGAGTA
>NW_026344308.1:0-282 GCF_001194135.2 Octopus bimaculoides | reverse complement strand
GCTCCAGCATGGCCGCAGTCAAATGACTGAAACAAGTAAAAGAGTATCACCCTTAACGTGACACATAACACCCAGCCAAAAGATGTACCCAGTGTTCTCATTCCTCTTCTGCTTCAGCATCACATCAGTTTGGATTATGTCATTCGAAGATTCATTGTCTTTTGTAAATGAGTTTCATAGTCGTCATTGTTGTGATTCATTATATCCAGGAAAAACGATCGATTCAGAAATAACATTGTAAAGAAGTAATTTTTTTTATCTTTTAAATGATAAAAAAAAAAA
>NW_026344307.1:0-239 GCF_001194135.2 Octopus bimaculoides | reverse complement strand
CTAAATATATATGTCTTATGTTATGTGTATGCATGTAAGCATCTATGTGTATATGAGGATGAGGTTGCGCACATATATACATATATATATACACACATGTGTGCTTGTGTGTGTTTGTGGATATGTGCGTATGTATAAGTATATACATACATACATATATGTTTGTGTGTGTGTGTTCATGTACGTATACATGCTTGTGTATTTTGTATGTATGTAGATGTTGTGAACACAGGAGGTTT
>NW_026344306.1:0-313 GCF_001194135.2 Octopus bimaculoides | reverse complement strand
GTTGTTATTATTATTATTATTGTTGCTGTTGTTATTTCAGATAGCCAGTGGATTAGAATATATGCCTTATCAGTCGGAGCCGGTTCGAAAGTCTATGATTCATTTATAAATAGAGGAAGTACTTCAACCTGGAAAGTAGACGAATGCATTGGTACCTTTTGTCCTAACTTCTTCCGACATCCTATCCTTGATTTCTGGAACTATCTTCCAATTGATGAGGTATGTAGGCATATCCACGCACAAACATACATTATTGCTTTCTTAATAATGGTAATAATGATTAACAGACATTTAAATCAATTCAGTTATGTTT
>NW_026344305.1:0-233 GCF_001194135.2 Octopus bimaculoides | reverse complement strand
TGATGATGATGATGATGATGATGATAATGATGATGATGGTGATGGTAGTGGTAGTGGTGGTGGTGGTGATGATGACAATGATGATGATGATGATGATGGTAATGAAGATAGTACAGCC
Organism: Octopus bimaculoides; assembly: GCF_001194135.2. Taxonomy (NCBI): domain Eukaryota; kingdom Metazoa; phylum Mollusca; class Cephalopoda; order Octopoda; family Octopodidae; genus Octopus; species Octopus bimaculoides. The sequence continues at coordinate 115 of NW_026344305.1, read as the reverse complement.
ACCCATGAAGCAATATATATTCTCTTGAAGAGTTGCCGTATTGCCAATGGTGTTATTATCCAAAATTAGGTACTATAAATTGTTTATGCTACTTAAATTGTACTACTGTATGTCC
>NW_026344304.1:0-210 GCF_001194135.2 Octopus bimaculoides | reverse complement strand
TCCATGCTAGCATGGGTTGGACAATTTGACTGAGGACTGACGAACCAGATAGCTGCACCAGGCTCCAATCTGATCTAGTAGAGTTTCTACAGCTGGATGCTCTTCCTAACGCCAACCACTTTGAGAGTGTAGTGGGTGCTTTTACGTGCCACCCACATGAGGGCCAGTCTAGCGGTACTGACATACATATATATATGTATATATATATAT
>NW_026344303.1:1421-2351 GCF_001194135.2 Octopus bimaculoides | reverse complement strand
TATATATATATATATATATATATATATATATATTTATGTATGTATGTATAAAACAAAATTTAATTTCTTAATTGTTTTAACACATTACCATCGACCGCTTCTTTGTAACTCTAAAATTCCTCACAACATTCTCTCTTTCTTTCATTAAATCCATTTGCTTTGGTTAGCAGGCTGTCATATTTATCTCCAACAACTTGACATTTAACCAGCGAGTCTTTAGTTAAATCACCAGCGATTTTATATATTATTCTGGAGTTATTTGCTTTATGACTTCTGTCTATTTCTTCACATCACCAAAAACGGCAGAGCGCCAGACTTAAATGGCCTGAGACACTTATTTACGTCAGATAACGAAATGTCAGCAAAAAGAAAAAAAGGTAAATATTTTTGTTCTAGCTAAGCTATTCGTTTATTCTTTTATTCTTTTATTTGTTTCGGTCATTTGACTGTGGCTCTGCTCGAGCACCACCTTTAGTTGAACAAATCCACCTCAGGACTTATTCTTTGTAAGCCTATTACTTAGTTTATCGGTCACTTTTTGCCGAACTGCTACATTGCGGCGACGTAAACACATCAGCATCAGTTATGAACGATGGTGAGGAGACAAACACAGATACACAAATACACACACACACACACACACACACACTCACACATACTCGCGCGCGTGCACACTCGCACGCACGTGCACATACGAAAGCACACATTAAATATGTCTATGTATATGTACACGTATGTGTATGTGTTTGTATGTGCATATGAATATGTCTGTTTGTCTGTCTGTCTGTCTGTCTGTCTGTCTGTCTATCTATCTATCTATCTATCTAAATGCACACACAAAAAGACACTCACACACACATCCTTACGTACACACACACACACACACACATATACGTACACCACACATACACACACACACACACACACACA
>NW_026344303.1:0-541 GCF_001194135.2 Octopus bimaculoides | reverse complement strand
ACATTATATATGTCTATAGTCATTTTCTGCCAAAAAGACTCATCAAAATTTCCAGCACCACCATGGCCATTATTCTAACAGAGTTGCTGTAACCCTCTACCAACTCCACCTCCAGTATTGGCGGCACCACAAAAACCCACCAGCTCACCAACTCCACCCACTGTTTCTCTCGTGAATCATCGTCAGACAATGGTCAAGAGGTCACACTGTTGTCTGGTAGTCTCTCCCTTAGTTACTGAAACTGAACACGCATATACTTCAGTATGTCCAAGCACATACATACACACACACACACACACACACACACACACACACACTTGCATGCGCAAAAATATACACGCACAGACACTCACACGCATATACACACACGCTCATATACGCGTATATACTCACATTTCAAATTCTCATTCAAATAGATATTCATACAGACCAGCATTCAAACAACAAACACTCAAATATACGTGTTTTTATTCGACTGCTATATATATGCATGTGTGTGTGTATGTGTGTGTGTGTGTGTGTGTGTGTATATACATATATA
>NW_026344302.1:0-374 GCF_001194135.2 Octopus bimaculoides | reverse complement strand
TCGGCAAAAGAACAGATAATATCAGTACTGAGCTTACAAAGAATAGTCGATTCCTTCGACTAAAAACCTGTAAGTCGGTGCTCCAACATGTCTAGTCAGGGAATGGAGACCTATTCTTTTAAACCCTTCGGCAGTTGTCCTTCTTCCATCTACTCCGCGTTTCGAAGGCAATGACAAGTTATACTCTTAATGTTGCGTGTCTCGTTTCTCTGTTGTTTTTTTCGTTGCTCGAAAACAGTTCGTTTTCTGTTTTCGTCTTTATGTTTCGTTTTTTTTTTAATGTCCTGTGCCCATATATGTATGTATGTACGCATATAGATGTAAGTATGTACATATATGTATGGATATATGTATATGTTTATATATTATTTATA
>NW_026344301.1:0-312 GCF_001194135.2 Octopus bimaculoides | reverse complement strand
CGCTCAATAAACACATACAACGCCCGGTCTGGGAATCGAAACCGCGATCCCCCGACCACGAGTCCGCTGCCCTAACCATTGGGCCATTACGTCTCCGCGTATACATACATACATACATACATACATACATTACAGTAATCCCTCCACTAATGCGGGTGTTACGTTTCAAAACCGCCCCGCGATAGGTGAAGATTCGCGAAGTAGAAATAGTACTGTTCTGTATATATTTTTTCTTTATTATTTTTATAATTGAAGGCGGCGTGCTGGCAGAATCGTTAGGACGCCGGGCGAAATGCTTAGTGATATTTCGTC
>NW_026344300.1:0-508 GCF_001194135.2 Octopus bimaculoides | reverse complement strand
AAGGCTTTGGTCGGCCCGAGGCTATAGTAGAAGACACTTGCCAAAGGTACTACGAAGTGGGACTGAACCCGGAATCATCTGGTTGGTGTGCAACCTACTTACCACACAACAACTCCACCTACAAATCACTAGTCATTTGCCCATGATTCCACACAGTGGGACTGAGCCCGGAACCGTGCGGTTGGGAAGCGAACTTCTAACCACACAGCCACACACACATATGTATATTTGTGTGTGTCTGTTTGCGCGCGCGCGCGCGTCTGTGTGTGTGTATGAGTGTGTTTGTTTATGTGTGTGTTTGTGTGCGTGCGTGTGTTTGTATGTGTGTGTGTTTGTTTATTTGTGTGTTTGTGTGTGCGTGTGTTTGTTTGTTTGTGTCTGTTTGTATGTGTGTATGCGCGTGTTTAGTTGTGTTTGTGTATATTATACTACGTATTTATACTTGTGTTGAGAGATTTTGCCTTTATGTTATATACAAACCTCTAAATATATATATATATATATATAT
>NW_026344299.1:0-272 GCF_001194135.2 Octopus bimaculoides | reverse complement strand
TGTGTGTGTGTGTGTGTGTGTATGTATATATGTGCGTGTGTGTTTTTTCTGATCAATAAGTATCCGGACTGTAGTAATGAAGCTAAAGTATGCAGAGTGAAGCTGCTCAGCACAGATTGACCTTGAACTCTGCTGTGCATGCATACTAAGCCTTAACATTCTAGCTCACTTCTGCTGTTTGCAGCAGTGCTTGGAAGGAAGGTGTGTAGCATGTGATCGCCACATTGACCATGACAGACAAAGTTGAGCAGAGAATCTGCATCAAATTTTGC
>NW_026344298.1:0-258 GCF_001194135.2 Octopus bimaculoides | reverse complement strand
TTTCAAATTGAATGTAAACTTGCTATCATTTGACACACACACACACTCACACACACACACATGTAAACACACGTATACTCACATATATGTATGTATGTATGTATGTATGTATGTATGTAGTACGATCGTTCCTACGTATGCATGTATGTATCTAAGTATATTTGTATGGATGTGTATATGTGTGTATGTGTGTGTGCATGTATATATATACATATAATAATACAAAGAATATGTATGCATGTATACCCACATATATGT
>NW_026344297.1:0-255 GCF_001194135.2 Octopus bimaculoides | reverse complement strand
GCTTATCTCACTCTTTCTCGTGGAACCCCTAGGAACTTTTTGCAGAACCTCTAGGAACCTTTTGTGGAACGCTAGGGTTCTGGGGAACCCTGGTTGAGAAGCACTGCTCTACAGGATGAAAGCAAAGTTATACGAACTCAGAAAGTAAGGTCAGAAGGAATGCAACTCAGCATTTTGTCAGGTATGCTATCAATTCTGCCAGCTGGCTGCTCTAATAATAATAATAATAATAATAATAATAATAATAATAATAAT
>NW_026344296.1:0-856 GCF_001194135.2 Octopus bimaculoides | reverse complement strand
TGTATATATATATACATATATATACATATATGTATATATGTGTATATATATATATATGAATATAATAATGCATTTATTACTTGCGGTCGAATCTTCGATCTGTACTTCGCCATTAAGTGATTTCTGTTGGCCACGTACACGCACAATATACATACATACATACATGCGTACATACATGCATATGTATGTATACACAAACGTGTGTGTGTGTGTGTGTGCGTTTGAAATTGTATGAGTGTGTTATATATTCGTGCAAGTGAGCGTGCGCGGGAATGGGGTGGCGTAACCATAATCACTTCCTTCATTAGTTTTATTTATCATTTATTTGTTTAATTGTATTCAATTATTATTCCTGATCTTGCCGTGGCGGTGGTGGTGATGGTGGTGGTGATGGACGTCGACGTAACTGCTGCTGTTGTTGTTGCTGTTGCTGTTGTGTTGTTTTTATATTTAGCCAAAGCATCGAAATGCGCATTATCTTAATTTGCATCTCTCAACAGATTTTATAGCCCAGCAAGAGTTACTCTTCTTGGTATAGCTCTTCTTTTCTGTATCAGGGCAATTTTCCTTATCTCTCTCATAATCTGTTCATGTATTTCTCTGTCTGTCTGTCTCTCTCTCTCTCTCTCTCTCACTCAATCACTCCTCTCCTTTTCTCTATCTCTCACTCTCTCTTACACTTTCTATCAATCTCTCTTTCTCCTTCTATACCTTTATCTCTCAATCTCTCTTTCTCCTTCTATACCTTTATCTCTCTTACTACATCTCAAGCCCTTTCTCTTCATTCGGTTTCTACAAACTCATCCTATATCTCTCTATCTCCTTTTTTCTTTTCCCACTCTCTCTCCCTCCATCT
>NW_026344295.1:0-223 GCF_001194135.2 Octopus bimaculoides | reverse complement strand
CATCATCATCATCATCATCGCCATCATCATCAACAACAACAACAACAATAGCTGCAGCAATTTGAAGGGCAAACGCACTCTCGAGAAGGAAAGTTTTTGTAACAATGGCAACAACCACAACAACAGCAACAAAAAGAACAGTAACAACAACTAAAACAACATCATCAACAACCACAACAACAATAACAACAACAACAACAACAACAACAACAACAACAACAAC
>NW_026344294.1:0-231 GCF_001194135.2 Octopus bimaculoides | reverse complement strand
CGTCAAATGTAAGTAATATACATAATTCCTCATCTCTTAAATATAGAACTGTATTTTGCAGTCTGTTAGTTCAAAGAAACGACTAGACTAGACAGTTGATAAAGGGGTGGAGAAACTCTGCAGTTGTATCTAAGGAATGATCTGTCTAATATCATGCTTCCATCACAACCATCACTATCAACATCACCATAATCATCATCATCATCATCATCATCATCATCATCATCATCA
>NW_026344293.1:0-284 GCF_001194135.2 Octopus bimaculoides | reverse complement strand
ATATATATATATTGTGAAGTATATTTGCCACCTAAATGTGGCTAACCCTTTAGGGTGGATGCTACTGTAGCTTGTAGTCCCAGGAAGACATCTCCTCCAGCTGGCTACTGACACACTGTCTGTGCCCTATCAGTATTTGCAAAGGGAAGTCATCATTCCCATCCTCAGCCTGACGTGATACACACGGACTGGCTATTTTCTGTATCTCGCTCAGCGATTTATTATTGTTTGTTTCCACTTTTTCGAGATCAGTGACTTTTCATCACTGGAAAAAGTATATATAT
>NW_026344292.1:0-506 GCF_001194135.2 Octopus bimaculoides | reverse complement strand
TCAGGTCACTTGCTATGCAAGTGCATCTCCGTAATATATATATATATACATATATATATCATCAAGAATTAAAGGGGTTGAAGAAATACTTTCCTTCAGCCCCTTTAATTCTTGATATCATTTCTATTGTGTAGGTCAGGCCTTTTTGTATGTAAACATACATACATTTTTCGGCATTTCATGTATTTAATATACTTTGTATTTTGACCTGCCCAACTTGCTTATCCTTACATTTACTTCTCTACTTGCTCAAGTTTAAACCTCTTGAGCACTGCTAAGTATGTTCTATACGGAGAATATTTGATTCTCATTTGACATGCAATAAGCACCATTCATGCATGAGATGTTGCCAGTGCTGCCTGACTGGCTCCCCATGCCAGTGACTCGTAAAAAGCACCATCCGAACATGGTCGATACCAGCCCCCTTGCCCCGAGTGGTTCCTGTGCCAGTGGCACGTAATAAGCACCATCCAAATGTGGCCAATGCCAGAGCCGCCTAACTGGCT
>NW_026344291.1:0-230 GCF_001194135.2 Octopus bimaculoides | reverse complement strand
TAAAATAACTAAAGAAGAACTAAAGAAAATAAACAAAAATGCTTGTCACATATTTAGAAATCTCAACAGTGATGACCGAACAAATCTCTTTCGCTCAAAACGCCCCTGGTTCAATCTTAAAGACCACAAATCAAATTTTTACGAAGGCCTGACCCCTCAGAGGTTAGCCTTAACACCAACTCTAATAACACTACTCACACTTCTAAAAACATTAACATTAACCGAAAAAA
>NW_026344290.1:0-731 GCF_001194135.2 Octopus bimaculoides | reverse complement strand
CAGGGATCTTTAGCACTATGCAGTGGCGCCCCGTTCTGTTGTTTGTGTAATTTTCAATACCTAAGTTTGGCACGAGGTCTTCCAGGATTTTCTGGATGTATATCACTGCATGTCTTTCTCGCCTTCGTTCCAGGGAGAAGAGTTTTAATTCTTTCAGTCTTTCCCAATAGCTGATACGTTGCAATGAGAAGATTTTCCTTCTGTAGCTTTGTTGGACTGCTTCGAGTTTCGCTCTTAATTTTATATTGTGTCATGACCATAGTTGCGAGCAGTAGTTCAAGAGGAAGTATGCTTTCCAGAGGACCATTATTGTTTCCTTTTCTTTTCTTTTGGAAGTTCGGAGGATCCAGCCAGCCAGCCGCCTATGTCTTATTACCAAATTGATAATACGCACTTGGAAAGATGCATCGCTGCTCATGCCAATGCCCAAGTCACGCACTGATTTTGATTCAGGGATTGCAATTTCTCATATATATATATATATCATTTTTGCGGAACCGCTAAGCTACGGAGGCGTAAACACATCAACAGCGGTTGTCAAGCAGTGGTGGAGGACAGACACACACGCACGCACGCACGCACGCACGCACGCGCATGCATGACGAGATTCTTTCAGCTTCCGCCTACCAAATTCACTCATACAGCCTTAGTTGGCCCGAGGCCATAGTAAAGGACAATAGCCTAAAGTATCACGGACTGGGACTGAACCAGGAACCATACATATACATATA
>NW_026344289.1:0-241 GCF_001194135.2 Octopus bimaculoides | reverse complement strand
GTATGTATGAATGTGTATATGTATGTATGAATGTGTGTATGTATGTATGTATAAGTGAATTAGCAAGTGTTGCTTTCCTTACGTCTCGATTCCCGCCCACGCTATTTCGTTGGTAGATCGGAGAAAGATGGCACGAAAATCGTTGGTGTTCGTATCATTCTTGATGTTGCTGTTGTTTTATTCTTTTGTTGTTTTTTTTGTAGTTCTTGTTGTTATCGTTGCTGTCATTGCGATTGTTTCG
>NW_026344288.1:0-304 GCF_001194135.2 Octopus bimaculoides | reverse complement strand
GCCAAGATCGACTTTGCCTTTCGTCTTTTCGGGGTCCATAAATCAAGTACCAGTGAAACATTGGGAGTGACGTAATCGATTTTCCCCCTCCACCAAATTTCAGGTCTTGTGTCTTTAGTAGAAAGGACTACTATCATTATTATCATCACCATTGCTATTATCAAGGTGGCGTGCTGGCAGAACCGTTAAGCACGCTGAGCAAAATGTTTACTGGTATTTGGTCTGTCATTACGTTCTGAGTTCAAATTCCGCCGAGGTCCACTTTGTTTTTCATCTTTTTAGAGTCAATAAATTAAATACACAT
>NW_026344287.1:0-277 GCF_001194135.2 Octopus bimaculoides | reverse complement strand
TCTCGCTCGAAAATCCTACGAAGGCCAGTCAGGCGGTACTGGCAACGGTACCTGCGCAAATGCTGGGGTTGATGTAATTGTCTGGTCCCCTCCACCAACCCAAATTTCAGGCCTTGTGCCTATAGTAGAAAGGATTATTATAATTTTTATTTGGGCCTCAGGGGGGCGATGACCTTTACAAATACAATAACAGCATCCCTCTTCATTTCTTGAATAAGCTGAGGGTCTGCCAATATTATTTTCTGAAACAAAGATTATACAGAGTTAGCAAAAAATG
>NW_026344285.1:0-382 GCF_001194135.2 Octopus bimaculoides | reverse complement strand
AGAGAACATTTCCTTCATCAGCTGCCACCATTCTAACACTGGCGTTTCAACTTTATATTTTCTGACGCGACTCTATCTCCTTCTCTATCACTTTTTCCCCCTCTCGTTCTTCCTCTGTTACTACTACGTATCTCTCTTTACCCCTCTCGTTCTTCCCTCTGTTACTACTATATCTCTCTCTTTCCCCTCTCGTTCTTCCTTCTGTCACTACTATATTTCTCTCTTCCTCTCTTTCTCTCGTTGCTCACCTATTCTTCTACTTCCTCCCCTTGTTTCTCCCTCTACAACTCTCTCTCTTCCTTACCCCTCCCTGGTCACAAGCTTTCAGTCACTATTCCTTTTCTTCCTTGGCTATCGCCGAGCAAACACGCGAACTTACTTC
>NW_026344284.1:0-304 GCF_001194135.2 Octopus bimaculoides | reverse complement strand
CCTTGGCCAATATTGTCATTGTCATTGAAGAAACAGTAAGTGACTCTCTTTTGCCTTTTTGTTTTTTTTCCTGATTTTTTTTTACTCCTTTATAGGGTTATGCACAAGGTGGCTCCGTCATTCACACGTGCCATTCTTGCTACATTCACCCATCCTTTTTTTAAGCATTCACTAGACAAGACTTCCCTTTCTACTCTCACCTTCCTCTTCAGGTGATACTTGAAGAAGTTGATCCGAGATTGCCCAGAGAAGAAATCAGACGCGTCCACCATACACATTCTTTCGCCATAGCCACAAGTACGAT
>NW_026344283.1:0-368 GCF_001194135.2 Octopus bimaculoides | reverse complement strand
CGCTTGTGCATATATGTATGTATATCATTTTATTTTTCGGTCTTTTTCAGGGAAATTTTACCATTTTACGTTGATTCTTTCTTTCATTTATTTTTGTGTTGATCATTTATTTTCGTTCAGCTTTTCTTCTTCTTTTGAGTTATGTTATTTCATATTACTGTATTGTATTTATATATGCTGCATTTAAGAATTCATTTGGACTTCTATCTTTTACTATCAAAGGTTATTTTGCTCATTTCAGCATCTCGTTTCTCTCATCTCTGTCTTTTTTCTCTCCATATCACTAGCTTTCAATTGCAACCGCGCTCTCTCTTATATATGTGTGTTTATGAATGCATGTGTATGTATGTATGTATGTATGTATGTAT
>NW_026344282.1:0-220 GCF_001194135.2 Octopus bimaculoides | reverse complement strand
CCATTGCGTTGCTGATGTTGTTTTTTCCTACACACCGCTTGCAAATGTCCATTTTTGTCACAAAAATGACATTTGGTTTCTCTGAAAGACAGTCTGTTGCTTTGTGGGCCTTTCCACATCGGTAGCATTTCTCCTGGTTTGTGGAATAAGACTGCTGATGGTTCTATTGGGGACTCTTATTCTTGTTCTGTTGGACCTTGTAGACTTGCTTGGTTTTGGA
>NW_026344281.1:127-242 GCF_001194135.2 Octopus bimaculoides | reverse complement strand
CAAATTGCTATACATATATATATAATCACATATGTGCTTGTATGGATGTGTATATTATATATGACTGTTTTGTTTGTATGTATGTATAATATGCTTGTACATATGAATGCATGAA
>NW_026344281.1:0-117 GCF_001194135.2 Octopus bimaculoides | reverse complement strand
ATGTATTGATGCAGGCATGTACATGTGAATTATTGCATATATGCATGTATATATCAATGTATGTATTATTGCATGTATGTGTATATGCCTGTATGCATATATGCATATATATATATA
>NW_026344280.1:0-739 GCF_001194135.2 Octopus bimaculoides | reverse complement strand
ACACATATATATATTCATATATATATATATATACCCATAAATTTATGCATAGATATATATTGTATATATATGTGTGCGTGCGTGTGTGTGTGTGCGTGTATGTGCTTCTATTTTTGCGTATGAATGTGTGTGCATTTGTGTGTGTTTGTGTGAGTGTATGTCTGTGTATGTACCTGTGAGTCTTTTTGCACCAGGCACGTCAGAAAAATGAATAAATAACATGAAATCAACGAATAATTATAAATCTCTCTTAATGGTACCACAACTCAATGCAGTAAAAGGCCAGTGTTTCCGAAATGAGGATTATAAACCATCTGTAGATGAACACATGGTCATCGTAAAAAAAATATCTCAGTGGGGTGTCATATACGATATGTAAATAATTTCTAGCGTTTCCTGCCAATTTCGACGATAGTCCAAGCTATATACATAGGTATTGTATTAAAAACTGAAAACGTATGTAGTATTTTATGCTTTCCTAATAAAATGCAGTTTTTGCCGCTTGCCTGACAGGATTACGCAATTGTTGATTAAAAAATTACATAATCTTACTAATACATCTCAATATTCAGCTAAACACTGAGGAGGTATATCAATACAAATTGCATAATGTTTCAACGTTATCCAAGTAACCGAAACGCGTATATGTCTTATAGGAATGAATTGTTCGACGCATATCTGAATCTGAACTCTCTCTCTCTCTTTCTTTCTTCCTTTCTCTCTCTCTCTCTCTCTCTCT
>NW_026344279.1:0-355 GCF_001194135.2 Octopus bimaculoides | reverse complement strand
GATAAACTTAGATTTGTTTCGACCAAAGATTGGTCCAGGCCATGTCTAACCTACTAGCACCACCTGATAGGATTATCTAAATCCTTTTTACAGTCAATTTTGGTCTATGATCCATTCAAGTAGTGAGTTCTTATTGAATGAGTTGTATCCAGGTATGGGTGGCTTCTCTGGTATTCTTTGAAGAAAGCTGTCTAGACTCCGTTTAAAGCTGATAGGATCTGTTTCCTCTTTTATCTGTTTCGGGACAATGTTAAAAAGGGCAGGGCCTGTTGATGAAAAGAAATTATGCCGCAGTATACCTATACGTTGTAATTTTGAATTGGACTGGGGTCGTATGACTCGTGGTCCCAGCCTA
>NW_026344278.1:0-677 GCF_001194135.2 Octopus bimaculoides | reverse complement strand
TTATTATGTGTGTGTGTGTGTGTGTGTATAAGTCCGTCTGCTGTTTGGACATTTACTCTTCTCTGCCTATTTCCTCCAAAAATCAGAATAATTAATGCAATGCCATAAGTGGAAACTTGGCCACAGGGACAACTCGCCATTGCTCATAGAGTACATTAAATGAAAAAATTTCATCTCTTTTTAATGGCTAATAATTTCAGCAATAATTAATCATGTTGAATAATTAATTTTAAGGACAGTGACTAGTGAAGAGGCGGTAGAATGTCCGACTAAATGCATTAGAGTGCTTAGGCTGTTGTTTGTTTGTTTGTTTGTTTGTTTTTTCTTCTGTTGCTCTCTAGGTTGCGATTTCACATTTCATGGCAGTCAGTCTTTATCTTTCATGCTTCTTGTGTCGATAAATAAAGTACCACTAAATATATTGCGGTCGTTTACCTTGTAATGTCATTATGCCTGACATGCTCTCCAATATATTAGTTGTACAAACATGAACTTTGATTAAGCCACCATTGCTTATTTATAGTTTCAATGCTTCTCGCTACATTTCTGGCTAGGGGGACGTAATTAAAAAAAACAGTATTAAATTAAAATAGCCATCTGTGCCGTACTTAACGAAATATACACCATTGAAAGACATGATGATGTGGATTTTGTCCGAGAAAATCTATTCATAGACA
>NW_026344276.1:0-542 GCF_001194135.2 Octopus bimaculoides | reverse complement strand
AGAATAAGTCCTGGGGTCGATTTGCTCGACTAAAGGCGTTGCTCCAGCATCGCCACAGTCAAATGACTGAAACAAGGAAAAGAGTAAGAGAGTATATATATATTTATATATGGGGCGTCCAGTTAGCCGGACATCGCTTCTCTCGTCTCTCGATATTTTTTTTGTCTTCTATTTATTTTATATCCTTTCAAAATTTCTCCCAGGCGTTACCCATTACAGTTCGTTTTGGTCTAATGGCCCTAAACGTCTGTATTAGTCGATCGTTTACTTTCGTACGTCCATTCTGGTGTCGTTTGTTTGTTCGAAGCCCTAACTCTCCACAAATTTTCTATTTTCAAAGTTTCTAGATGCTGCTGTCTTGTGAAGTTTTCCTGTCTTGTCGTTAAAAGCACGAAACAGGTAGTAACAAACAGTCGACAACTGAGGAGGAATTTGACTTCTTTTGGTATTTTGTCCCCTACTTGTCTCTTGTTGTCTGTTTACGTATTTTTCGCTCGTTTGTGATGTCCTGAACTTAATGTGTATTTTTTTTTAATGTTATA
>NW_026344275.1:0-249 GCF_001194135.2 Octopus bimaculoides | reverse complement strand
ATATATATTTACATATATACATATATACATACATACATACATACATACATGCATGTATGTATATGTACAAATACACATGCATACATATATGCATTATACATGAATTACCGAATTCGTATATATTATATTTCGTGTATAAATAATTGCATACCTCGCTCTCTCTTTCTTTCTCTTTCTCTCTATCTACCCTCTATACATCTATATATATTATATATATATACATATATATATATATATATATATATATAT
>NW_026344274.1:0-273 GCF_001194135.2 Octopus bimaculoides | reverse complement strand
CTTCAATGACCTTACAAATCCATCTAGAAGGAACCTCATAGTTGTTCAGTTATCACCACTTTTGATAATAATCCAAACTACTGTACTGCTTTGTGTATGGTTCAAGTCACACAGGTGGCCTTCAACTTTTTGTATCCAAAGTGTTTTTAATAAAATATTTACATGCTACTATTTATAGCTTTTTTTGCTTCAGGATTCATTGTTAAAAAAAGACAAAAAAAGAAAAAAACTTAGTTCAATTCTCTTGCAGTAATTCTTAGGACATTAACATTA
>NW_026344273.1:0-200 GCF_001194135.2 Octopus bimaculoides | reverse complement strand
TATATATATATATATATATATATATGTATCCACTCATACAAAATACACCTGAACTATTTCTTTCCATATATATACGTATATATATATATCCATTCATACAAAATACACCTGAAATGTTTCTTTCCATCCTTCAGTAGTCGACTTCCTCTATTCTGAAAATACTTAAATACTTAACTATTATTTTGATTCTCTTTCTTCCT
>NW_026344272.1:0-404 GCF_001194135.2 Octopus bimaculoides | reverse complement strand
ATCGTCGTCATCATCATCATCATCATCGTCATCATCGTCGTCATCATCATAACCAACATGATCAGGACGACGAAAACGATGACCCTCTTCATCGCCAACACGTCCAGTTCAGCTATCGATCAGTTAACAACTATCATCCGGAAGTATCAATAATGTCCTCTAGCGGAGACATTCAGGAACGTTCCCATGATGCCATTGGTTTTTATTGGTTGGTGCCAAACAACAAGAAAGTGTTATACATACATGCAAACAGACACATATACATACGCACATACATACAAACATGCATGCATACATACATATAGATGCATGTGTCTGTATACAAATGTATGTATTTTTGATCATATGAATATATGTCTGTCTATCTGTCTATCTGTCTATCTATCTATCTATCTATCTATCTA
>NW_026344271.1:0-322 GCF_001194135.2 Octopus bimaculoides | reverse complement strand
ATCTACGTAGGTATGTTTGTATGTATGTATGTATGTATGTATGCATATATGTATTTATCACTCTGTGTGTCTGCGTGCTCAAATATATACTATACGAACTGAGTACATAATATGTGTGTGTATGTGTGTGTGCGTCTATGTATGCATGTTTCTATTTCTATATAATAAACAGATACATTATATACATGGATATAGAGATACATGAAATAGATATATATGTGTATACGTTTCGTGAATGTACGTATGTATGTTTATGCACATACATGTGTATAAATGTTTATGAATATATATATATATATATATATATATATATATATATATA
>NW_026344270.1:0-601 GCF_001194135.2 Octopus bimaculoides | reverse complement strand
TTATTATTATTATTATTATTATTATTATTATTATTATTATTATTTAGAGCAGTTTCATTTGGTCCCTTGATGCCGACTCAAATTGTTTTAAATAGTAATATATGTAACCCCTACAAAATATCTTTTCCTTTCTTTTGTCCACTCACGCGTGTGTATGTGTATGTGCGTGTGTATGCGCATATATATATATATTATGTGTGTGTGTATATATATATATATATGTATGTATGAATATAATATATATATGTGTATTTGCGTATGAGTATGTGTGTGTATGGTAATCGTCAATGCCCGTTAAACGCGATTCGCTTTCACCACGCCCCGTTCGGGTGTTTTTGCCGTCCCATTAGCATTGGTAGATATACTCAATTTAACATTGTTTATCTCTGTCAATAAAATTAAAGCAATTATAGAAGATATGTAGTAATTATATTAATTAATTTGAAACAAACTGTGATTACATGACATAAATGGCCACTATATCCGGTCGGTAACAATCCGTGGTGATGCTTGAGGGGAAATGCATGGAATACATTTGGATCCCACACGCTTCGAGAATTATTATTATTATTATTATTATTATTATTATTATTATTATTAT
>NW_026344269.1:0-164 GCF_001194135.2 Octopus bimaculoides | reverse complement strand
ATATATATATATATATATATATATATATATATATATATATACATACACACATATATATATATACATACATATATATATACATACACACACATATATACATATATATACACAAACATATATATATATCTTAATATATAAATCTGAAATTGTGTGTTTGTGTGAAG
>NW_026344268.1:0-205 GCF_001194135.2 Octopus bimaculoides | reverse complement strand
TATGAGTCTTTGAATCCATTTCGTATAGTTCATAATTTTGAAAATTTTCAGACAGTTCAGCTATTTTGGTGGCTGATTTTTTTGCTTTTATTTCTCTCATTAAAACAACATTTTTGCTGTGAAGTGCTACTATCCCTCTGTCCTCCACTTCTTTACTTGTTATTTGTGGTCGGTTTCTTTTTGCTGCTTTTGTTGGTCGTTGTTC
>NW_026344267.1:0-452 GCF_001194135.2 Octopus bimaculoides | reverse complement strand
CCACGTTAGTGTAATAAACGTTATCTACCTCACATACGTAACGTATAAGCATCGTGTGTGTGACGGTAGGTTGCGATTTGGTGTAATGGAGAATACTCTCTCAAAGCGCCGTGTGTTAAAAGATCTGAAATTCATGGACAGGCGAGATCAATTTAATGAGATTAGAGATGAGTCATCTCTCCTGGCTATGAATTCCAGGAGTCTTAACATTCGGCGCTTTCAGAGAGTATTCTGCATCACGCCAAATCGCAACGTATCGTCATATACACGATGCTTATACTTTAAGTCTATGTGGTTGAGAGTGTTACATACATACATACATACATACATACATATATATGATTCACTGCCATGACTGACCGCTAGCTCCAAATTTTTTTTTTATTCTTTCTTTTTAATTTTTGTTTATTTTCTCGTGTTCCTTTCTGTTGAAGAGCATAGGCTCGAAATAT
>NW_026344266.1:191-556 GCF_001194135.2 Octopus bimaculoides | reverse complement strand
GAATGAAAATTGAACGAAAGAAAGTACATATGTTCGTACGAACGAACGAAAGAACGAACGTACTCGCGTACGAACGAAAGAAAAAGCAAACGAACTAAAGAACGAAATAAAGAATAAACGAAAATACGTACGAACGAACGAACGAACTTACGTTCGAACGAACAGACGAACGAAAGAACGAACGATCGAACGAAAGAATTAACGAAAAAACGTACGTACGAACGAACGGCCGAAGGAACGAACGAACGAACGTACGTACGTACGTATTTACGAATGAACGAACGAACGAACAACCGAACGATCGAAGGAACGAACGAAAGTACGAACGTACGAATGAACAAACGAACGTACATACGTACGTAACT
>NW_026344266.1:0-181 GCF_001194135.2 Octopus bimaculoides | reverse complement strand
AACGAAAGTACGAACGTACGAATGAACAAACGAACGTACATACGTACGTAACTACGAACGAAGGAACTAACGAAAGAATGAACCAACGAATGAACAAACGAACGTACGTACGAATTTGAGTACGTACGAACAAATGAACGAACGAAGGTACGTACGTATGTACGAACGAACGAAAGATTGA
>NW_026344265.1:0-613 GCF_001194135.2 Octopus bimaculoides | reverse complement strand
ATATATATATATATGTATGTATGTATGTATGTGTGTATGTATGTATATACATACCATGGGCTTCTTTCAGGTTTCGTTTATTGAATCCTCTCACAAGGCTTTGGTCGACCCGAAGCTATAGTAGAAGGCAACAACCCAAGGTACCACGCAGTGGGACTGAAACCCAAACCATGTGATTGGGAAGCAAGCTTCTTACCAGACACCTACAACAGCACATAGCTTGTGTCTTCAGCGCATGCTGTTTTAGTTGGCGATAAGCAATTCATTGGCCTTGCAAATATGTAGCGTGCTGGGTACTAGACTCACAAACATTTCTGTAATCATTCCCTTGAGAGTGAATTCTTTATATTAACAAAACACATAGACGCTGAAAATCTGCATTTAGTAACTTCAGCGCCACTGGTTGACAGTTTTCGTCTGCAGTTGATATATTTTACTGTGGATTTTGACACTGCAGTCTATACGAGATGCTTTTTTTTATTAGAACTGCGTGTTGTCGATTTATTCAGTATATCCATGTTGTCGGGTGTGGGTTAGGCTGAGGGTGGAGGTAGAGGTGTGGTATGTGGGTAGGCAGAAGGTGGAGGTAGAGGTGGGGTATGTGGGAGAGAGT
>NW_026344264.1:0-443 GCF_001194135.2 Octopus bimaculoides | reverse complement strand
CACACTTACAAACGCTCATATTGAAAAACACTATATTCGCGAGTGTTTGTCATGTGAACGAATACGACCTCTCATTCTCTTTTTAGTTTCTTTCTCACACACAGACACACGCGCACACATGCATACAAACATTCACACACATCTATTCATGTATGCATCTGTAAATAAGTGTGTGTACGAGCGTTTCCTCCGAATTCCTTCCTCTATAACGATATTTAAGTCCGTCTAACGATGAAACCATAAGAACACTTTATATGCCAATTATATAAGGGTTTTGAATCCCCAGTGGATCTCATACGAACCACATCATTAAAAGTTACAGAAAGATTAGTTGCAATATGTAGTCTCCATTTTCTCCTATCTATCGCTATAAATACATACATACATGCACACATAAATATGTGTGTGCATATATATATATATATATATATATATATATATAT
>NW_026344263.1:0-689 GCF_001194135.2 Octopus bimaculoides | reverse complement strand
ATAGATAGATAGATAGATAGATAGATAGATAAATAGATAGATAGAAATACAGATAGATAGAAATGCACACCAACACACATACACACACACCAGGAGGGAGAAGTAAAGAAAATGATAGAAAGAAAGTGACAGAGAAATTAAGAGAGATATATGGATATACTGTTGACTGGAAGGATGTATGGATACCTAGACAGATCGTCTGATATTGTAATATTAAGGAAGTTCTACTCGGAGAAGTAGCTGAGAAAGTAAGAACTGAACATCGTAATAAACAACAATATTCCCTGAAGACAGTCTTGAATAAATAAGCAATTAAGACGATGAGATACTTTAGTCAACAACCTCGTTACGGAAAGTAACGACCATTATTTCCCTTCATATATATTTTTTATGATTCTGTCTGTCGAACTGTCGATACTTGTAGCTGTCTCTGTCAGAAAAAAAAGAAGAAAACCTACAGTTTATATTGTCGGTATAAGCGTATATGTGTTTAGTATATGATCGCATGCATGTGTATGTATGTATGTCTACGTGAGTGTAAGTTCGTTCACGTATATATATATATATATATATACAGACACACATATATATGTACATATATTACTTTTCTATATGCATATGTATATGTGTCTATATATGTATGTATATATATATATTTATATTTATGTATTATGTATACATATATATAT
>NW_026344262.1:0-1444 GCF_001194135.2 Octopus bimaculoides | reverse complement strand
TATATTGGTATATTCGAACAGGTCGGAGACGAGAAGGTGGAATAAGTATCGTTAAAGAAAGAAGAAGCTGAAGTTTATTGGCTTCAGGAGTATTCCTGCGTTCTCTTTATTTCTGACTAGTTTCAAAAATTGGACGATGCTTATGTCGGCGCACCACATTTTATGGGTTTAGACGTTTACACCAAATCTCCCTATTTTATTAGCTACTTACTTTAACTACCTCCGAACAGAGAGAAAGAAAAATCGATCCGGTTGTAAATGAAAGTAACAAGAAGTGCGAATATCTTGGTTTGCTTTTTTTATTTTCCCTGATTCTGCCATTTCCCATTAATAAACAAACGCACACACGCATGCACACCCATGCACGTACACACATACTCACACACAGGCATAGGTGTGTCTGCATACGTGTCTGCCGCTGTCATATCTAAGTTCGTAAAAGCGTCACCGTTTTTAAAACGAGGGTTCAAAAAGCTAGTTTATCACATATAAAACGCTTATTCTGCAGAAACACACGATAAATATTTCAAATTCTACAAAACATTAAAATGCATCAACATAGACGTCCATGCTTTTATATTTCCCTCCTTTGATATAGACTGCATTATACTTTTCTTTTACATTTTACTAATATTCCACTAAATTTATTTTGCTACGAACGCTCGTCACACACACACTTAACACTCATAGGAAATACAAAATGTAGCCATATGAGAGACAATAAAATGCTAGATTCGCTCCATTCTTTCCAAGTCTACGTTTCGTTTAAAAGTATTTAATAATTCATTCTTTATTGAATTCATGATTAAAAGATTAGTTACTACTCCATCACATAGGCACACCGCATAAAGACATTAAGGCTGAAAACATTTCAGAATTTACTCTGCAGTCTCTCCGTATAACTAGAAAACATCACCAACGTGTAAGCCGTCTTGAGGAAAGGCTATTTTCTGATATGGCGATACTTGTTGATGAAATTCCAGTTCAGTATTTTGAAATAGGGGAACGCTACTCGGCTTATAATGCTTTCGTTGCTAAGTGTATTGAATTATATCAACTGTCTTGACTTTGTTATTTGAGAGACAAAACATTTTAGCAGCAATGCTGTACGTTGCTAATAATAATATATATAATAACTTGACCAGTTTCAAATGTCTTATAAGAGATAGCAAAGTATGTTTTAAACAAACGTAACAATATGTAAAGATCATCTAAGATGTCTAGTTTTATGTTTTATCTCCCTTGTTTCAGTCATATGGCTGCGATGATGCTGTGGCGTCCTGTTGGAGGGTTTTAGTCGAACAATTCGACCCCATACTTATTCTATCGATCTCTTTTACTGAACCACTAGGTTACAGGAACGTAAATAAATCACCGGTTGTCAAGAGGTGTGAGGGGAGAAAAACAGACACAAACAGATGTATGTGTGTATATATACACGCAC
>NW_026344261.1:1536-1994 GCF_001194135.2 Octopus bimaculoides | reverse complement strand
TAATAATAATAATAATAATAATAATAATGATAATAATAATAATAACAACGACAACGACGACGATGATGATGAGGAGGAGGAGGAGGAGGAGACTGAGGAAGACAATGACAACCACCACAATGATGATAATGATAATGATGATGACGATGATGATGAGGAGGAGGAAGAGGAGGAGGGGAGGACAACAACAACAATGATGACAACAACAGTAATGATGATGATAGCGATGATGACGATGAGGATGAGTGTGAGGATAATGATGACAACATGATGATGATGATGATAATCATTGTCATCATCATGGAAGTGATGACAGCAATGACAACAATGTCTACAACGACAACGATGACGACGATGATGATGACGACGATGATGATGACGACGATGATGATAAAGGGAAGTTATATCTATAAAAAATATCAGGCATGATAGTCATGAATGGAACACCTTTCAACATA
>NW_026344261.1:0-481 GCF_001194135.2 Octopus bimaculoides | reverse complement strand
AGGATGGGGGTGGGGTGCAATGGCAGAATCATTAAAGTGCCGGACTGAATGCATTGCGGTATTTCTTCTGACGCTTTGTGTTCTGAGTTCAAATTCTGCTGAGACCAGCTTTGCCATTTTAACCAACCAGTACTCAACCAGCTGAGTACTGGGTTGAAGTAAGCAACTTACCCCTCTGCCAAAATTCAGGCCTTGTGCCTATAGAAGAAAATATTACTATTATTATTATTACTATTATTATTATTCTTATTTTTATTATTCAGAAGTCTTATCTTTCATCAAGGGCTTTCACTGCACTACCGTGCGCAGCTCTGTGTGCCTTGGGTATGCGCTGTGGTTTCTCGTGTTGAGCTTATTTTCTCTGTATTGAAAAGGTTTTACATAGGATTATTGTTATTTTACAGTTGTTTATGTTGTTTTGTGGCTGTGCAGTAAGTAGCTTGCTTACCAACTACATGGTTCCGGGTTCATTCCCACTGCA
>NW_026344260.1:0-340 GCF_001194135.2 Octopus bimaculoides | reverse complement strand
TAGGCTGCGACAACTTGGTGAACTTCCCAAACGTTGGAGCATCTGAAATAAATATGTCCAAGTTATGCACATTACTGTAAAGTGTCCTTTGTTAATAATCTATATTTTATTATTGTGAGACTTTCCTATCATCAATAGTCAACTGGTGAGCAGAATTCGTTTGACCAACATTTTTATGCTTTCCCTCGTGGTCCCATTAGTAGCATCAAATTTAGGTCCTCAACAAAAATAGACTAACTTTCCTAAACCTACTCTCTCTCTCTCTATTAAGACATCCTCCATAATCTAACAATGGTGCAATTTTCTCATTTAATTATCACTTGATAACTCTATTTCGTGT
>NW_026344259.1:0-464 GCF_001194135.2 Octopus bimaculoides | reverse complement strand
GATTCGCTCCCTAATTAGTTGGGCTATGACCCTCTCCGTGACTTTCATTATTCAACAACTTGATACCTCTGTAATTATTTGTATCTAAGGCGTCACCTTTACCTTTGTAACAGTTGACTATGGTGCTGATACACCAGTCATTGGGTATGACTCCTTCGTGTACCACCTGGTTAACAATATGAGTGACTATAGCCAAGACTGCCAGATATTTTGAGCATCTCTGCAGTGATTCCTGATGGGCAGGGGGGGGGGCTTTCCCTGTCTACATACTCATAATTGCTTTATCTACCATGGAACTCTCAACTCGGATAGTTGGTCCCTCTGTTGGGTTGACATTCGCAGACTCTCTTTCTCCCATTCATTCTCTTTATTGAGCAATCTTTCATAGTGGCGTTTCCAAACCTCTTTCTTTGAAGCCTCATTTAGAGCAAGCATACCATCATCCATGCGAACACATTTCTCTC
>NW_026344258.1:0-529 GCF_001194135.2 Octopus bimaculoides | reverse complement strand
TAATTCTCTTATTTCATTGGTTTTATCTAGTGTGATGTTGCTACTCTTAACTATTTTCCCTCTTTTCAGGGTTGCTTTGACACATTTTACTAATCCAAACTGCATATTTATTTCTATTTCTTATATTATTATTATTATTATTATTATTATTATTATTAAAGGTAGAGAGCTGCCAGAATCGTTAGTACGCCGGGCGAAATGCTTAGCGATATTTCGTCTGCCACTACATTCTGAGTTGAAAATTCCACCGAGGTCGACTTTGCCTTTCATCCTTTCGAGGTCAATAAATTAAGTACCAGTGAAACACTGGGGTTGGTGTAATCGATCCTTCCCCTAAATTTGAGGCCTTGTGCTTCCAGTAGAAAGAATTATTATTATTATTATTAAAAAAATTCCGCCGAGGTCGACTTTGCCTTTCATCCTTTCGGTGTCGATAAAATGTGTACCAGTTGAACGCTGAGGTCAACTGGTCCCCTCCTCCAAAATTTCAGGCCTTGTGCCTATATTAGAAAGGATTATTATTATTATT
>NW_026344257.1:0-330 GCF_001194135.2 Octopus bimaculoides | reverse complement strand
ATGGCCACAGTTAAATGACTGAAACAAGTAAAAGAGTAAAAGAGTATATGCTGGTATATAAGATGTGCTTTGTTTTCCAAGGAGATTTCTCAAAAGAATAAAATCTTTTCGGGTCCTATATTGGACTTATATTGTTTGCTTTGAGGAACAAGAAACATTTTGTCCTGAATAGGTGCAGCTGAAATTGGGGTTCATCTAATGTGTCCATGTGTCTTAAGTGCGATCAAATACGTTAGTTCATGTTGTCCAGCATCTGCCATATTCTTTTATTCTTTTGTTGTTTTATTTGTTTCAGTCATTTGACTGTGGTCATGCTGGAGCACCACCTTT
>NW_026344256.1:0-505 GCF_001194135.2 Octopus bimaculoides | reverse complement strand
CCGTTGATCGGATCAACTGGAACCCTCGACGTCGTAAGCGACAGAGTGCTTACATCCATGCCTGCAACTATGAATCATGCTTTATCTTGTAGCTTCAAGATTTCAATAATGCAATTGCTTAGCTTTAGAAAGACATTGTAGGTTAAGCATGAGGGGATGGATCTGGTTGGCTTGAACATAAAACATGTAGATTATAGGGGTCAGATACGGCTGGTTTAACTCTGAAGGGATAACATGGTGGTTTTGATTAATTATAACCTTTGTTCTTACAAATCTGTCTTTGTTTGCAAATGTTAAAAATCAATATTACAAAATATAGTAAACATATTGAGAACTGTTGATAAGAGAGAACTACAGAACTGGTAATTATTTTGTTTTTTTTTTGTTTTTTTTTTTGACTTTGGTTCTTGGTTGAGCCAAAACTATGAGACTTCCCTGATGACTGATGACTTGTTAAATTTAAGAAAAGCTGAGAAAAATAAAACATAACAACAGCAAAGAAAGC
>NW_026344255.1:0-206 GCF_001194135.2 Octopus bimaculoides | reverse complement strand
TCTCTCATTGGTTCAGTATCTTTACTGTATACAGCTATTATGCCTTTCTCCCCTTTTTCTCTTCTTGCAGTCTTTTTTGGTCGTTGTTCTGTAGTAGTCGCCACTCTCGGTTGAGCTGCTGATTGTATTTTTTTTTGTCTGTTGTTTTCTTCTCGACTTTTTCTTCTTTTTCTTCTTCCTCTTTTTCTTCTTTCTCCTCTTCCTCG
>NW_026344254.1:0-176 GCF_001194135.2 Octopus bimaculoides | reverse complement strand
TGTGTGTATATATATATGTGTATATATATATGTGTATATATATATGTGTATATATATATATATATGTGTGTATATATATATTTATATATATATATATATATATATAGGTATATATATATGTATATAATCATCATCATTTAACGTCCGCTTTCCATACTAGCATGGGTTGGACGATT
>NW_026344253.1:0-401 GCF_001194135.2 Octopus bimaculoides | reverse complement strand
ACCTGGATACAACTCACTCAATAAGAACTCACTACTTGAATGGACCATAACTTGACTGTAAGAAGGATTGAGATAATCCTATCAGGTGGTGTTATTAAGTTAGACATGGCCTGGACCAATCTTTGGTTCAAACATATCTAAGTTTTTCTAGGTGGCGATTTATGTCGGAATGTATGGGAAGTTGCATACGTGTAGAAGAAATGCTGGGCGAAATGCTTAGCGGTATTTCGTCTGCCACTACGTTCTGAGTTCAAATTCCGCCAAGGTCGACTTTGCCTTTCATCCTTTCGGGGTCGATTAAATAAGTACCAGTTACGCAATGGAGTCGATGTATTCGACTTAATCCGTTTATCTGTCCTTGTTTGTCCCCTCTGTGTGTGGCCCCTTGTGGGTAGTAAAGA
>NW_026344252.1:0-772 GCF_001194135.2 Octopus bimaculoides | reverse complement strand
TATATCTTTACTAGATTCAGCCACTGGACTGTGGTCGTGCTGGAGGTGTTTTGCGTGTGTGTATGTTCGTATAACATTTCCGAGAAGTTAACCCGGCCATCGTGGTCTGAGTTCGATCCTCTTTGTATGCCATCTTGGGCAAATATCATTTACCATCGTGTTATTGGTCCGGGCTTTGCAGTTGAATTGAAAAAAAAAATCTCGATGGTCTCATTCTAATTCTGCTCCCAAGTTACGTTAAGGATACAACTGTATGTGTGGAACACTAATACTCGATTACATGTGTTAAGAAACTAATTCTATAACCACACTAATATTTTAATTGGCCCAGGGTTAAAGTAGCTGTCTCTTGCCTATGTTGACGTAGAGAGAGACTGAACAGGAGACCACATGGTTGGAAAGTGAAGCTCATAGCTACACAGAAATGTCTACGTCTCCATTTAACTTGGGTGTGTGTGAATGTGTTAGGAATGGTATCCAGCTGAAGAAACCACGCTAAAGTTAACGTTGGTTCTTGACACGGCCCTGTGGCCCGCCGGATTCTGTCAAACTGTCCGGTCCATGCCAATATGAGAAACTGACATGATTATGTGTGGTAAGAAGTTTGCTTCCTAACCACATGGTTCCGAGTTCAGTCCCATTGCATATTACTTTGGACAGGTGTCTTCTACTATAGCCTGGGACATGCCAAAGCCTTGTGAGTGGATTTGGTAGATGGAAACTGAAAGAAGCCTATTTACACGTGTGTGTATATATATACACACACACACAC
>NW_026344251.1:0-300 GCF_001194135.2 Octopus bimaculoides | reverse complement strand
TACATGCATACATGCATACAAGCATGCATACATACACACATGCTTCCAAACATTCCGCTGGTAACTAATAGCGGTGTCTGACACGTGAGTTGGACACGGAACGGCTATTGTAATAGGACAGGTGTTTTCATTGTATGTCAGTAAGTTACAGCAACAGCAGCAACAGCAGCAGCAGCAATAGCCGCAGTTGTAGCAGCAGCGAATCATTTGTTTGCTTCATTCTTACCATTTGTGTGTGCGCGCGTGTATGTCTATTTATATATATATATATATCTATACACACACACACACACACACACA
>NW_026344250.1:0-370 GCF_001194135.2 Octopus bimaculoides | reverse complement strand
GTGTGAAAGAATGCAAAGATATATAAATCAATCAAACGAGCGAGACAAAAACAACAAATAAAACTAACGTACCAGCAACAAATACAGCATATAGGACAAAACGTAAAGAATGATGAATAATGAGTAATGAATAATGAGTAATGAATAAAAAGAAGAGAGAGCAAAAAAGATTTCATAAATATTTGAAATAGAAGAAATACATCAAAGGTGAATCTATGCATATACACACATACACACACACACAGAGGTATGTAAACATATATATATTTTTTCTCTGTATATATAGTCTGTAGGTACATATTTACTAACACACACACATATATACATACACAAACACACATACATTTACATATTCACACATATGCACACG
>NW_026344249.1:0-617 GCF_001194135.2 Octopus bimaculoides | reverse complement strand
ATATATAGATAGATAGATAGATAGATAGATAGATCTATTCCAGACGTTTGCGAATGTCCGGATCCCTCGTTAAATGAAAAACAAATAAAAGAAAAGCAGTTATCACTGGACATATATATATATGCCTAACAAGTGGCAGCCATTATGTCGGTGGCAGACGACACCAGACCGTGTCAGCTACAAAATGTATGAGATATACTGTTTAGCCTTGTGTCACGACCGACACAGTCCGAGCTAATTCGTCTTGCTAGGAATACCTACATACTTATTGTCTCTTTACCTCCTTCATTTATATAAGATGACGGTATGTTTTTCAGGTGGAATATAGCCTCTATTTTTAGCAGGTTCAATGTTCTTTTCCTGCCTACAACTCATATTTGGCAAATATATATTTTAAAGTTAGTGTGTAAAAAAGGATTGTAAACGGTCTCTTTAGGGGACATTTAAAAATTGAATTTAAATATTGAATATGTACATGGGTTGGCTGTTTTGTATGTGTGCGTTTATATATGTGTGTATGAGTCTGCGTTTGTGTTTACGTGTATATAAATGTAAATGTGGTGTAGTTACACACACACACATATATATATATATATATATATATATTTATATATGTA
>NW_026344248.1:218-687 GCF_001194135.2 Octopus bimaculoides | reverse complement strand
ATCTATCTATCTATCTATCTATCTATCTATCTATACTTACCTGCATGTGCATATGTGCAATGTTAAGTGGACTGTATATGTATTTTTCGACATAAGGTTTCTAATTAGATAGCTATTGCGATATTTATAGTCTACTTCAAATACAGTAATCGCATGACTGGAGCCTGTGTCGCTTATAGGTGCTGGCAGAGGCACAGAGGAGAAGGTACACAAATCTGTCCACTTGTCTGTTTTCATTTATAGCCAATCAATACTTCACCCAATTACGTATATAGATAGTTCTTCATATACGTGTGTCTATATAGCTATGTATGTATATATTCTGGTTTAAATGAAAATTGATAGTTCTATACATCTAGGTACCCGCGCCCAGAAACTAACTCAAAAATGATGCGAACTTAATCAAGTACATATTTAAGTGTGCGTATGTGTATGTGTGTCTGTGTGTGTGTATATATATACATACCTC
>NW_026344248.1:0-208 GCF_001194135.2 Octopus bimaculoides | reverse complement strand
GTGCGTATGTGTATGTGTGTCTGTGTGTGTGTATATATATACATACCTCAATACACACACATACACACATAAACACATATAGGAACGGTGGGAAAGAAGATATATAGACATATGCTACGATGACATTTAGTGCACTTACTCTTACAGTACATGTGTATCTCTCTGTGTGTCTCTCTGCCTCTCTGTCTCTCCTTATATATATATATAT
>NW_026344247.1:0-214 GCF_001194135.2 Octopus bimaculoides | reverse complement strand
GTTAATTTTTCTATATGTGATAGTGGTTTTCATCGATGAGTTCTTGAAACATGGTTATTTTCCCTAAAGATATATATTTTATATATATATATATATATGTATGTGTGTGTACATGTATATATGCATACATACATATATGTCCATTTATAGATATATGTATAAATATTTATATATTTTTATACACATACGTATATACATATTTTTATATATATGT
>NW_026344246.1:646-2324 GCF_001194135.2 Octopus bimaculoides | reverse complement strand
AAGAAATGGAAGAAAATTTAAAGAAAGAAGAAAAAAAACTTAATAATAATGATGATGATGATAATAACACAAGATCAAAACCTTCCTGCCAGAAACCACCCAAAAAACACGTAATGAAAAGAAATACAAGTAACTGCAGAATATGTGGTGATGGTGAAAAAGATATTGTCTCTGGCTGCGTAGTCCTGGCTTAGAAAGAATATATTCATAGACACGTCAGAGCTGGGACCTATATACACTGGAAGTTATGCCAGCACTATGGATATAACAACAGAAAAAAGATGGGCACATGCCAGAAAAGGTCAGAAAATGAGAAAGCAACCATACTCTGGGATATGCCA
The DNA here is from genome assembly GCF_001194135.2 of Octopus bimaculoides. Taxonomy (NCBI): domain Eukaryota; kingdom Metazoa; phylum Mollusca; class Cephalopoda; order Octopoda; family Octopodidae; genus Octopus; species Octopus bimaculoides. Next base: position 1,983 of record NW_026344246.1, on the reverse strand, counting down.
ATACACACAGATAGAGAAATTAAGGCCAATAGGCTGAATATAGTTGTCAGAGATCACCAAGAAAGAATTCTTTTTTTTTAATCGATGTGTCAATACTAACAGATGACAATGTTTCTTTAAATAAGAAACGGAGAAACCTTCAAAAATACAAAGATATGGAAATAGAGGTAACTCTAATGTGGAGCCTGAAAACAGAAACCATTCCTATCATAGTAGGTATGAAAACATTCAGACAAATACATAACAAAAACACCAGGACTTACAAGTATATATAACACGCAGAAAATATCACTACGAGGCACCGCACACATCCTACGTAAAACACTTTCAATACACTGAAAATAAGAGCATCATAACAAACCACAGCACATACCCAAAACACACAGAGCTGCGCTCGGTAGTGCCGTGAAAGCACGTGATAGATATAAAACTACTGAATAATAATAATAATCCTTTTTGATATTATAGTCCTTTCATATTATCCACAAGGAACAAAAATAAAAGTTGGGCATTACAAAGAACAACATATTGAAGGTTGATATGAAACGTTTAAAAAAAGGAAATAGCAAAGATTCCTCAATAGCTGTGATGACACCTGTTTAAGGCTAATCAAAGTAGCCTCACGAAGAGTGAATCATCCTGGTCACCAAGGGCGAAAGTTCTCTTCCACCAGTCGGTTTTCAACCTTCAAGCACATGCTCAGAGATTACTCGTACTACGTTTACTCGTACTACGTTTACTATTCTTCGCCTTTCAACAAACTTGTCTCTCATGCCTCACTTTCTTTTCCGAGTGGAATTTAAAGAAGTAGATAGAATTGGCTGAAGAAGAATGTGCCAAGTATTCAAATTTTTCAATCTTGTCCGCTACACAATCTCTTTCCAGAGTCACTTGCCTATGCAACTGTGACATCTGATGTTACTCTATCGTTCCACGCCCACAAGTGCATCTTGAAGATGAAACAATTGTGGTAAAATAAAAAAAAAAATGTTGGTTCATTCCGTCTTCTCTATTTATCTTTAATATATACCCAACGTCCATCCTGGAATTCCTGGAGTTGTTACAACGATGTTTCCTAAGTATCGCTGATGATGCCTGGTAGTCATAAGTGGTGAACGTGCTCCGCAGATACAACTTGAGACTTATCGTGAAATGAGGTTTCGATACTGTGTTTAACACGTATTTTCCTAACATAATTCTTAAACCTTATATTTGACTTATATACATATGTATATATGTATGAATGTATGTATGTATGTATGTATGTATTATGCATGTATGTATGTGTGTATGCATGTATATATGTCTGCGCACGCGCTGGTTGAACGTATATGTAT
>NW_026344246.1:0-521 GCF_001194135.2 Octopus bimaculoides | reverse complement strand
ATATATATATATATATATATATATAATACAAAGAATATATATGCATGTATACACACATATATGTACATACTTACATCTACATGTGTATATAGATGCATATCAGGGTACAGGACGTTAGAACATATATATATATATGCATGCACACATAGATAAAACCTAGAGCAGTATATTCGAATATGATTAATCAGTATCTTTGGGTGAGGAGTATAGTCGACGACGGAAATTCTTTTTAGTCAACAACAATTCGAGGAGCCTGATTAATGTTTGTTGCAAATTTTGAGGAAAACGACCATATACTTTTCAAGTTACGGGCCTTAACGCTGCGAAAATGCTTTTAAAATGCGATTTATCTGCCACTGGGCCCGCATTAGGCAAGAATTTGAACAGTTTTTTTGGCCCATGACACTCCATGGACCCTAAGTAATGCAGGTGTAAAATTTCATTAAAATCGGTTGGGTAGATCTCGAGTTTTAACAGCATGACAAACACAGAAAGGCACACATCCTGTGTTATGTATGTAT
>NW_026344245.1:290-487 GCF_001194135.2 Octopus bimaculoides | reverse complement strand
GAAGGAAGGTACGCATAAGTGGGCTGGCTACACCCCTGGCGGAGGCCTTGAATTTAGGTCTCACTTGGCTTGCCGGGTCTTCTCAGGCACAGTGTATTTCCAAAGGTCTCAGTACATACGTACATATACATACACACACATATATATATACATACATACACGCATATACAAATATATACATATATACATACATACAT
>NW_026344245.1:0-106 GCF_001194135.2 Octopus bimaculoides | reverse complement strand
ATACATATATACACATGTATATATACATACATATACACACACACACACACATACATACATATTTTTGTTGTTGGCACTCCGTCGCTTACGACGTCGAGGGTTCCAG
>NW_026344244.1:0-331 GCF_001194135.2 Octopus bimaculoides | reverse complement strand
TGTATGTGTACCACCATTAATGTGTGTGCATATGTGTGTGTACTAGCAGGCTTGTGTGTGTAAATGGTGTGTATACATGTGTGAGTGCATGTTTGTGTACCAGCATGAATATGTGTGTATATGTGAGTGTGAATGTGTGTATGTTTGCCAGCATGAATGTGCGTGAGTGTGTGTGTGTGTGTGTGTGTGTGTGTGTGTGTGTGTGCATATGTGTATGTGTGGGTGTATGTGTATATATGTGTATACCTGCATGTGTATGTGTACCAGCATTAATGTTCATGTGTGTATGTGTTTGCATTATTGTTGTTGTTGGCACTCCGTCGCTTACAAC
>NW_026344243.1:0-566 GCF_001194135.2 Octopus bimaculoides | reverse complement strand
ATATATATATATATATACATATACACACATATATATATATATACACGCATATCTATATACATACCTTTAATGTATATATATATATAATGTATGTATATGTATATATATATAGATAGATAGATAGATAGATATAAAATGTATATATATATGCATATGTATATATATATATATATATATATATACGCACACGTGCACATACAATGCTTGCGTATGTGTGCGTGTGTGCGCGTGTGTGTGTGCGCGTGCGCGCGTGTGTGTGTGTGAGTTCGTGTGTGCGCGTGCGCGCGAGCTAAGGGTGATGTTGGATAGGATCTCACCGAATTCCAGCGCTGCCAGATGTTGACGAGTACAGAGCACTGACTAACGAACTGAGAGAGACAGAGACAGAGAGACAGAGAGAGAGACACAGAGAGACAGAGAGAGAGTGAATGTTAGACTGAGTGAGCGAGCGAGGGTCGTGGTGGGAGAAAGAACACATAGAAAGAGGTGGGTAAGAAACAAAGAAAGATGTAATCGAGGGCGAGATGATGGACACAAGTGTTTAGGGGTGAGGTGAAATAGGGGGG
>NW_026344242.1:0-691 GCF_001194135.2 Octopus bimaculoides | reverse complement strand
TTTCATCTGGAATGTACATATTTAATAAGATCTTGTAAATATGATTTTTATTGTCATGTAAATTTATATCATATTTTTCTGGTTTTACCTTTGTATATATATGTATATATATATGTATATATGTTAATATCTATTTTATATCTAAATTGCAGATCAAAATATATATAAAAACAAAGATACATCAATAAGAGATTCTAGTGAGGAAACACCAGTGAAACATGTGTAATTTTACTATTGAAGTGACATAACTACCTTTCTTTATGTATATATAATATCTGTACATAAAACGTCTCATATATACATTGTTTATATTCTGTAATATAAAGCTGTGTATGTCTCTGTAAAACAGGACTGTCAATAAATGGGCAATGACTTGATTACGATGTCTAGAGTTCTGTAAATAAATAGCTTCCTTTCAGTCCATATCAGTTTCTGTACTATAATCGTATTTTATAAACTACTTTAGTTTAATGAAGCATTATAATCTATTCTTTTTATTTTTGACTAAATAATGCAAATCATCAATTTAAATATAGGCACAGCTGCGATTCCTAGAAGATAATTATAGTGAATTTAATTGATCTCTTTACGTAAATGGTGTTTTGGTTTGTTGACTATAAAATAAGACATTCGCTTTCAGTGAGATATTCCATTTGAAAGTTACCTTAATACTTCACTGTCTCATTCTTTT
>NW_026344241.1:0-203 GCF_001194135.2 Octopus bimaculoides | reverse complement strand
TATATACATAGAATATATATATAGTATATATACATATATATATATATACCTATATCTATATATACATTTATATATATATACATATATGTACATTATATACATATAGTACATATATATAGAATATATATATATAGTATATATATAGTATATATATATTTTTTTATGGGTTTCAGCCAAGTGGCTGTGGTCATGCTGGAGCACCA
>NW_026344240.1:0-477 GCF_001194135.2 Octopus bimaculoides | reverse complement strand
CACACCGACGTCCAAACTACAGACACACACATCCACAGATGCAAATCCACACACACACATCCATCACACACACATCTATACCCACATCCATACATCCATACACACATTCCGTGCATCAGATTGAATCTAAACGCTTCGCTCACCATATTTCAAGCCCTGCTACGTCTCACAACAAAAAGCCAGCAACCAGAGAAAAGCCATTCTTTGAGGAAGAGTTACACAAACGGAGTCTCGTTTAGTCAGATTGCAGAAAACCTCGTGATTAACAATTACAAAGTTATCTCCCCTTGACTACTTTGTAATATTTTATTTTTATTTTATTTTATTTTATCTTACTTTATCTTTATTTGATTTTTATTTTTTCCTGCAATTTATTGTTCTTAATTATTTTCTTCGCATTTTATTTATTAATTTCATCGTTTATTTTCATTTTTTTTTTTACTTGTTTCAGTCATTTGACTGCGGCCATGCTGGAGC
>NW_026344237.1:0-250 GCF_001194135.2 Octopus bimaculoides | reverse complement strand
CCATCAACCAATCATTATACCATTATCCTCGCTACCACCGCCATTAACATCGTGGTCGCCGCCACCAATTAACCATCAACGGCATCACCATCACGTTTATCACTAATAGCAGTATCATTGTCTTATTTAAGATCATCATCATCATCATCATCATCATCATCACGCTCGTCGTCACCGCCAATACACGTCTCCACCAGCTTCTGTATCACCATCACTACCATTATCACCACCACCACCACCACCACCACCA
>NW_026344236.1:176-1345 GCF_001194135.2 Octopus bimaculoides | reverse complement strand
CACACACACACACACACCACAAACAGTGGCTGTGTGGTAAGTGGCTCGCTTACCAACCACAAAGTTCCGGCTTTCTAACGATTCCACCAACTCGGCAATAATAATAATAATAATACTAATAATAATAATAATAATTTTATCAATGGACGTTATGACATATTCCAGAAATTAAAAGCCTTAATTCTTTCGAGAATTTAAAATAATTGATACTGTTGTGTAGAATAGTAATACAAAAAAAATAAATATTCTCTTATATATATGTATGTATGTATACTAATACGTGTATGTGTGTGCACATGTGTGTGTGCATGTGTGCTTGTGTATATGAATATATGTATACGTACGTATAATTCTAATATTTTAAAGAATGTCTTTATTTTTTTTAATGGCGAAACAAGTGTGCCAGATATCCCAGACAAGTGAATTATAAAGCCCGTGCTCAGATAAGCGTATTAGAGAATTGTGTTCTTAATCAAATTTGCTATATATCTCTTATATTTATGACATTACACTTTATCATGTTCCTATGTCTTATATATTTATGCATATATGTTATTTTTTTATTTTTAAAAAGCAATATTACAGTTTATTACATTTATTATATTCCCCTATTGTCTTTTATTTTTATTTTATTTTTTTAATATTTTTTAGTATATTTATCTTATTGCATTTTATCAATCTCACTTACGCTCAGTATTTTACAGACATACACTCATGTATACATACATACACACGTACATGTATGTTCTATGTCTATATATATATATATATATATATATATATATATATATATATATGTGTGTGTGTGTGTGTATGTGTGTGTGTGTGTGTATACATATATATGTATATATATATATATATATATCGAGAAACAGAATTAGGTAGATAGACAGAAAGACAGACTGATAAATAGAAAGAAACATAGATAGATAGATAGATACATATATTTATATGTAATATACATGTATACGAATATATATATACATATATGTGTGTGTGTGTGTGTGTATGTATATAAATTCATACATAATATATCAGCGAGGTATGTACGTGCTTATGCATCTGTGTGTATGAATACATAAATATATATATGTACATATATATATATAAATATATATATATAAATGTATATATGCATATATATATATATAAATATATATATATAAATG
>NW_026344236.1:0-166 GCF_001194135.2 Octopus bimaculoides | reverse complement strand
TATATATATATATATATATATACACACACACATATACATATTCATATATACATATAAATAACTATGTATATATGTATGTATATATGTATTTATATGTATATATGTCGATACGCAGATGCATAGTTAGCTAGGTAGATAGATAGATAGGTAGGTAGGTAGGTAGGTA
>NW_026344234.1:0-220 GCF_001194135.2 Octopus bimaculoides | reverse complement strand
TATATATATATATATATATATATATATATATATATATATACGCATACAAGTGTGCACGTACAAACATGCATACATACATTCATACATGCATACACACATACAATGGCATGTTTGCAAGGCAAACTTTTTTAACTATGCCGGCCACATTGACACCTGTCGTTTGTAACTGAGATATCAAAATCATCATCATCTCCATCATCATCATCATCATCATCATCAT
>NW_026344233.1:0-286 GCF_001194135.2 Octopus bimaculoides | reverse complement strand
CTAAGCATTTCGTCCGACTTGCTAACGTTTCTGCCAGCTCGCTGCCTTAAAGTTTCTGTTTACCAAGTCCACTCACAGTTCAATATATATATGCACACACACACGCAACCCCATTTAGATGGGGAGATGCGAAGCCTAGTGTTTTTGGAATCATGATCGCAACATTGTGGTTTCGATTCTTGGACCGGGTGATGCGTTGAGTTCTTGAGCTAAACAATTCATTTTGCTTGAGACCAGGCAGTTGGCAAACATCAGTAGCCCTGAACCGAACCGGTATACCGTTCAG
>NW_026344231.1:0-540 GCF_001194135.2 Octopus bimaculoides | reverse complement strand
TATTATTATTATTATTATTATTATTATTATTATTATTATTATTTACAATTGAACTGCATGTTTCTTACAGACACTTGCCGAGACACATCCAGCGTCCTGGGGCGAGTGAAGGCTAAGAAATGTTACATTATGATTGAAAGCTTGGGGAGGGGAGGTAGCGAAATATCTTTATGTAATACAACACAGACATTTAAATGGATACGGTTTTCTAAGGATGTGGACCGTATTTGTCAGTACAATCTCTTAGCTTTCTCTGAGACATGGTTCTCCTGGGATATTATCTAGATGTTTCTGACATCCTTTTCTTATCATACCTAGGGCACCTACAATAACAGGAACAGTTCACGTTTTAAGATGCCACACCTGTTGTATTTCAATTCCCAGGTCCTTATATTTACTTAGTTTGTCAAATTCCTTGATATATATTTTTATCAGTGGGAACATTCACATTAGCGTACAAGTCTTTTCTTCCCATTCTTTAATAATTATGTCTGGTCGATTATTATTATTATTATTATTATTATTATTATTATTATTATT
>NW_026344230.1:0-345 GCF_001194135.2 Octopus bimaculoides | reverse complement strand
TCTATATCTATCTCTCTCTATATATATATATTCTGTGCGTGTATGCATAAAAGATTTGTTTTCACAAGTCTTTCTGTTTACATCACTATATTATAGTATAGAGCTGAATTCGATATAATATTAAATATATATGCGCCATTCATCACTCTTTTCAATAACTGCGTATGTGTATAAAAGTTATATACAACATATTCATATGCGATAAATTTCAATTTTTAACACATGAATTAAACGGAATATTAACAGTTATAGATCTGTATGTCTGAGTGTATACACATATACATATATATTTACTCATGTTGTTTATGTACTTATGTACTTATGTATTCGTATGTATATACATAC
>NW_026344229.1:0-777 GCF_001194135.2 Octopus bimaculoides | reverse complement strand
TTTGTTTATAGGCTCTGTAAGTCATTGACAAAAAATTTAAAAACTTTATCGTAGAAAAAATTTTCTTAGTTTTTTACTTGTGTTTGATGAAAATGTAGAGGCAATCCTGATGTTGAACGTCGCGAAGCATACGACTTCAATGGCTGTTGAAATGAGGTCCGTAGATCTTTTAGCTCGAGGTACCAATTGTAGTATTATTGGTCGCAGTTCAGATTTTCGTGGCTGCGGTTCTCGTCTTCGGGGTCACCACTTTTAGAAAAGTGGTTATACACCATTAGGTGTACACCTGCTTCCCTATATTAAATTCGGAATAACAACGAAACGCAGAACTCTGAACTATCAACACAACAATATTTATTTATGGATGAAATAGGCAGCCTTAAATTGGTTGCTGAGACGCCGGAATGTTGTTGTGAGCTGTCCCCAGAGTTGAATTATTGGAGAGACAGCTTGATACGACCACGCTCATGTGAGAGAGCTCTGTAGGACCTGTGTTACATCTTCGCAGGCTGGCGAGAAAAAAAGAATGAAAAAAGCGGGAACGCTAAGATGTCGAACTCCACGCATGCGTGGATAAAAACGCAGCAATGGCGACCGTACCTTGGCACCAAATGACGTCACTACAAACCCTATAATTATGTAAAAAACATAAAAATAGTTAAAAAATATAAAAATATAAAATCCAGGTAAAATAGGTGAAAAGCTTATACATAAACGCAATATAGAAACCTATCAGTACAGTCCCATCAGCAGGTCCTATCAGTACAAATATTAAAA
>NW_026344228.1:0-324 GCF_001194135.2 Octopus bimaculoides | reverse complement strand
GTTTTATATGCATGAATATAGATATATGCACATTCTTAATGTCATACGTGTGTATATGTGCATGTATGTGTATTTGAGTGCATACATATATTTTTCTATCAATGTACGTAGCTAATACGTATATTTAGAGACCACGTGCATATATTCAGGGTGCGTTCAAGCGCCGTGTATGTACAATAATAAAACATTTTTCTGTTTCTATCTTAGTATACACGTATATGTAAATGTGTAGATATTTATATTGGGGTTTATGTATGAATGTTATTTTAGTGTGATTAAGTATAAACCTTTTGAACGTATTATTGATCTATTTTTTGGAAAACA
>NW_026344227.1:0-220 GCF_001194135.2 Octopus bimaculoides | reverse complement strand
AAGTGGTAAAAGGGAAGACAGAAAGGATCTTGTTCATGAGATGAGGTGCTGCATCATGATGGTGAAATGTGGAAGTTGAATATGGAAGACGTGCAGAGGCTAGAGAGAAATGTGTCAAATATATGTTACTTGCTTAAGCTCTTTGCTCCATATGGAATATAGGCCATTGAGGACTTTTCTCCACTGTTCACTGTTATGGGCTGTTGTTAAGTCCCAAGTC
>NW_026344226.1:0-341 GCF_001194135.2 Octopus bimaculoides | reverse complement strand
TGCTTATTGAGTTTTATAGAGAGAATGTAATCCGGCTGGCGCGTCAGACCGAGGTTATTTTGATATCGTATTGATATCTTATAAATATTTGGCTGACATTACGCATACGAAGCGAAAGATTTGTGTTTTATTGATAATATCAGCGGAAAGACTAATTATCCGCCAGCACTCTTTAATATCAGTTGAAGACTTTATTGTAGTTTTGACTATTTTATGTGATACATATGATTTCGTATCGATTTCGTGGACGAATTAACAGCTATAAGCTTTGTGATCGATGAAAGTTTTTGTATGTATGTACGTATGTATGTATGCATGTATGTATGAATGTATGTGTGTAT
>NW_026344225.1:0-736 GCF_001194135.2 Octopus bimaculoides | reverse complement strand
AAGGTGCCACGCAGTGGAACTGAACCCAGAACCATGTGGTTGAGAAGCAAACTTCTTTCCATGCACCGGTATTTTCATAAACATCCGTCCCCATCCTTTCTCAAGTTACTCCCTTCTTCAATCTTCGCCATATTCTCTACCTCCCTCCATCACTACCGCCACCACCAACACCACAATCACAACAGAAACAACAACTTCCAGTACTACTACTAAAGTTACTGCTGCTGCTACTACTACTACTACTACTACTACTACTACTACTACTACTACTACTACTACTACTACTACTACTACTACTACTATTTTCGCTGTTGCTACTGCTGGTACTGATGTTGTTTCCTAATCATTTCATATAGAAATATTTATTGTTGATTTTTCACTACATATCCCTTTTAGATTTAGGGAAATAAATAAATACACCAGGTGAATAAACACAACTAATCTCTTAGACTAATGTACACAAACCAGCTCTCTCTTTCTCTCCCCTCGCTTTCTCCCTCTGTTTCACACACGCGCACACATATACATACACACAGGTGCACGCTTGCACATAAACACATGCACGCATTCATGTATGCAATTACTCAAATTCGGTCATAGCCAGAATTGCGCATACATACACACTTACTGTTCAACCAGGTACACTCGCATACAAGCTTACACAGAGACGGGAGACGTCCTTAATCTACACAGATGTCTTAACGCATATATAAGATAGACAGATAGATAGATAGAT
>NW_026344224.1:0-210 GCF_001194135.2 Octopus bimaculoides | reverse complement strand
TGCATTATGTATGTATGTATGTACGTGTGTGTATGTATATATGTGTGTGTATGTATGTATGTGTGCATGTATGTATAGTGCTATACTTGTGAATGACATAAATCCAAGAGAGTTTAGTGTATGACATTCAAATTTAGATTACACTAGGCGCAGGCGTCTCTGTGTGGTAAGAAACTTGCTTTCCTACTACACGGTTCCGGATTTAATCTC
>NW_026344223.1:0-540 GCF_001194135.2 Octopus bimaculoides | reverse complement strand
GTCTGTCTGTATCTGTATGTCTGTGTCTCTGTGTCTGTGTCTGTGCCTGTGTGTGTTTGAATCTGTCTGAACACAATATCTTTCAAATATTTGTGGTTTTAGTAGCCGATGGAACAAAATACATTGAAATATTAACCACATATGTTGAGAAATTCTTCCTTATGCCCAAAGGAATATAAGAATACAATATTGATTTCTTTCCGATATCGGTGGCTGTTATTGTTAGTGGTACAAAACATTAAAATTCCGATTAGGTATATAAATATAATAGTTGATATAAAATACGTTCACAATACCTAATCACTGAAGCCTGCATTGAAATGTTACCTTATGCTTTCCTACTGTAACTTCTTGGTAAATATTTGTTCAAACATTTCTTCCTGTAACAACAGAAAGAACCAAAGGAGGCTCACGTTGGACAGAGCTTTACTTTTTATTACTCCTCATACTTACAGATATATGTACATATATATATGTGTGTGTGTTTGTATGTGTGTGTACACATAAATAAATAAGCATAGACACATGTATATGTATATA
>NW_026344222.1:0-215 GCF_001194135.2 Octopus bimaculoides | reverse complement strand
TGTGTGTGTGTGTGTGTGTGTGTGTGTGTGTGTGTGTGTGTTCGCGTATGTTTAAACATATATTTTATTCTTTCTTTGTATAAAGGTTATATATGAATTTGCAAGTGAATGATTCGTAGAATATCAAGTGTTGTATATTTTCTTACTAGATTAGTCATTAGACTGCATTCAGGCTGAGGTACCAATCATTTAACCAATAATACAGGGCGCGGAAT
>NW_026344220.1:0-623 GCF_001194135.2 Octopus bimaculoides | reverse complement strand
TGAGACCGCGACCTGTTCACTGACAAAATTCTGTGCTGCATATATATATGGTTTCTTTCCTTAAATAAATATCGTTAGGTGGTGTAGGGATATTTTTAATAGAGTAGTCCATATGAAAGAAATTCATCTTGGCGCAGGATACTTGCATCGTCGAGCGCTCGACTGTAATGGCTAAGCTTCGTCAATCTTAAAAAGAATCTGCAATGGTCATTCCGGTACAGTATTGATAAACTATGTGAGGCGTCAACAAGCAGAATAGCACACGACCAGCTGAGGGTAAAGATAATGTTATAATGCAAACTACAAATCTTTTTGAGATTTGTTTATTGTAATGTTGGTTATCTGCGCTGTTTTCCTTTCTGTCTTTTTCTTACGTGTGTTCCTTGTTCAAACGTCATCTACTTTAAAAGCAACTCACAAACAGTCTTGATCTCAGCTTGAAAAATGGCCAAATAAATTAATGCTTTGACCAGGGAACCTGGGTAGGAGTATTTTACAAGACTGTCTTTCTTTCTTGTAACAATCGGCAGTGGCGAGGGATAAGCTAAATCAATTCTAAAAATGCTCATTACACGCCGTCTACCATAATGGCGCTCTTCGGATACTCTTTAAGAGCTGAGGGC
>NW_026344219.1:0-568 GCF_001194135.2 Octopus bimaculoides | reverse complement strand
TAATTGTATCTCTGATAGTTTTAAATCGTGTATCATAGCATTTATCCCTCAAATAATTTTCTTTCAAGATTTTAGTTAATGTGATATTTACTCTGTATCATCTGCTCAGCTATTTGCATGAGGAATGCTCATAAACTGAAGAATGTTAGGGATTCATATATAAAATTGATTGATAACTGTTTTAATCGGAATTTTGTTATCTTCTTCTGTAATGTTTGTTTCAAATTATTTTGTCTTTCATATAAATTATAATTAGTATAATAATTATTCTCCATAAATCTCTCGTGTCAATGTCTAATATGTTATCTACGATACTTATATCATTTCCAGATAAATATTTTATCAGTCTATTTGCTAAATATTTTCCTTTCAACATGAAATTTGCTAAAAAATATGAATTGCAAGATCGAAACATAATTTTTAATTTGAACATTAGAAAGTAATATAGAGTTCTAGTGTTTAAAGTATTTTATATTAATGCCCTAATTTCTAAAAGCTGTAATGCCCATTTACACCTGCCTGTTTATTAATATTGGTTTCAAATTTTGGCACAAGGCCAGCAGTTTTG
>NW_026344218.1:0-280 GCF_001194135.2 Octopus bimaculoides | reverse complement strand
CTTTCTGCGTCAATAAAATCAGTACCAGTTGAGTACTGAGGTCATTGTAATTGATTTACCACATCCACAAAATTGCTGGCCTTGTGCCAACATTTGAAACGATTAGTGATAGTTTCTTTTATTGTATTTAAACTTTAAACAACAACAGCAATAGCAACGGTAAAAATACATGCAAAAGAAGCCAGACAAACCAGGCAACAATGAAGCTATTACGATGTATTAACGAACTAATTAATAGTGTCTCTGGGTAATTTCCCTTGATGATTTATTCTTTTTTTTT
>NW_026344217.1:0-931 GCF_001194135.2 Octopus bimaculoides | reverse complement strand
ATATATATATAATTATATATATATACATATTTATGTTATGTACACCTTTAACAAATATATGTATATATATATATGTATATTAGTATACATATAGGCATGTGTGTGTATGGACGCATGTGAATCTTTCTAGTAACCTAAATGACAACGGTGCATAGAAATATAAGTTACGGATGAAATTGTGTTTAGATCTGCATGTAGTTATGTATTGTCGTGTCTATATATGTATGTATGTGTTTCTAAATGGATATTTTGTATGGCAATTCAAATTCATAAACACTCGTTCAAGCAAAAGCACACCCAGACACGGACATATACACACATACACATACACACGCACCTAGACATGTATGTAAACGTGCACAAACTCACACACACTTATAAATAAACACACACACACACACACACACACATATATATACGTAGATAAAAAATATTGCATACAGATGTGGAGGAGAGGAAAGGGCTAGGCATATTCTTAACATATATGTGCTTAGGTATGCAAGTTATATACATATATACATATATATATATACATATATACACACACACATATATATGTATTTAGATATATATATATGTATATGAATATATGTGTGTGTGAATGTATGTGTGTACCTATGTATACATGTATGCATATATAATATATACATATATTATGCATTCATGAGTGTATACATAGATACATACATACATGCACAAACACACATATATTCATATATATATATATATATATATTGTTTTATACAGATGTGTATGCGTATACGCGCGTGTGTGCATGTATCTATTTATCTATCTATATATGTATACATATGTATATTAATTCATTAACACACAGACAATGCATACCTGTGCGTTAATGCCATAGATAAACAGAAGACAGTCAAGCTGACTGATAGATAGATAGATAGATAGATAGATAGATAGATAGATA
>NW_026344216.1:269-397 GCF_001194135.2 Octopus bimaculoides | reverse complement strand
TGTGTGTATGTATGTCTCTGTGTGTGTGTGCATATGTATATATGTATGTATGTATGTGTGTATGTATATATGTATGTATGTGTTTGCATGTGTGTATGTATGTATTCTGCATTTGTGTGTGTGTTTTT
>NW_026344216.1:0-127 GCF_001194135.2 Octopus bimaculoides | reverse complement strand
ACATCTTCATATGTGTGGACAAATGTGTGTGTATATGTGGTCATGTGTTTTAGTCTCTATTTGCGTATGTGGTTGTTTGTTTATATACCCTATGTACCTACCCATACATACATGTGCATGCACACAC
>NW_026344215.1:0-384 GCF_001194135.2 Octopus bimaculoides | reverse complement strand
ATGTATGTATGTATGCATGTATGTATGTATGTAAGTATGTATGTATGTATTATGTATGTATGTAATCAGTTCAACTTTTCTTCTTTTCTGAAAGTGGTTTCGTTTATTTATGTTGTTAATTTTTGATTGATTTATCTTTGAAATTGCCTGTCTGATTGTCAGTCTCAGTAATTCTTTTCTCAGTTCCCTGTCAACTTAACACTAATACTAACACCTACATCACTCCCACATACACTCTACTAGTAGTAGCACATACTAATACCGGCATCACTAGCACCATCATTAACCTCAACATTCACCTTCATAATCCCCCTTCACAACAGAAGCAGCCATGCAGCCCCCACTTCTCATACACAACTAATATCTACCACCACCACCACCACC
>NW_026344213.1:0-336 GCF_001194135.2 Octopus bimaculoides | reverse complement strand
GATGGGATGGTCATAGATGGAATGCCTCTAACCATAGGTTCACTTGATTATGACTGACCAATAACTAAACAATTGCAGCAATGTCACGTCTTAATGTTTGATGATATATTTTTGTATCAAAACTTTAGGACATCATCATCATCAACATGAACATCATTACAATTATCATCACCATCATTATCATCATCATCTCCATCCTCATCCTCATCAACATCATCACCCTGCCATCATCATTACTTTGTCATCATTATCACAATCATCATCACCCTCATCATCATCATCCTCACCACCACCACCATCATCATCATCATCATCATTGATGTCACTATTATCACT
>NW_026344212.1:0-634 GCF_001194135.2 Octopus bimaculoides | reverse complement strand
GTATGTATGTATTTATGTATGCATGCATGTACGTATGTATCTGTATGTGTGTGTGTGTGTATATTCTGATATATACTTGCCTCGTAATTGTTTTAATATGAAACTGTGCTGAAGCTAAAGCAAATACACAATAGAAGACATGTATTACCCACTCAAAGATATATGAATATTGATGTCATTTAAAACATGTATTATTTAATGGCAAATTTTTCGTCGCACCAATTGTGAACTGGTCACTGACAAGGTGTCACCGCCTCTGGTTACAGGCGAACTTGTTGCTCAATACATCTTGTCTTCAGGGTTAGAAATATAGTTTTTTCATCTATGCAGACTGGTAATTTAACTTGACATTTGTTGCAATTCACAGACATTCTGTTCCTCTCTTCTCTCAGTGGGCTCTCTTTCAGCATTGTGTAGTATAGCAAAGGTAAGAAATTAATAACCTCCAAGAAGAACTATAAGTCCATGCCCGCAGAACAGAGATAATAGGGAGAAATGTTGACACAAGCTGTATATGGGGGTGAGATTAAAAGTTATACCAGTAGCAGCAGTAGAAGGAACAACCGCAACAGCAACAGTAGTGGCATTATCATCATCATCATCATCATCATCATTATTATTATTATTATTATTA
>NW_026344211.1:1485-1963 GCF_001194135.2 Octopus bimaculoides | reverse complement strand
CATCCTTTCGAGGTCGATAAATTAAGTACCAGTTGCATACTGAGGTCGATGTAATCGACTAGCCCCCTCCCCAAAAATTTCGTTCCTTTTGCCTAGAGTAGAAAAGAAATGCTTTGCGGCATTTCATCAAATTCTCCCGAAGTCCATTATAGCTTTCATCCTTCCGGGATAGATAAAGTAAATACCATTTGAATACTCGGGTATTTAAGTCATATACGCTATTATTATTGGAAAAAATTCAAAGTCTTACAGCTGGAATATCCCACTCTGGGATATCCCAGCTGTAAGTCTTTCAATTTTTTCCAATAATAAATATCCGCTATATCGGAAATCTGCAATGACTCCATAACTATAGTCTCGGCTATAAGCTTCGAGCCCTAGTTATGCGTTACAGCACTTACCTAGCGCACCTAATCGTTTAGATCACTTGTGAACTAAACACCCATATCATATATATATATATATATATATATATATA
>NW_026344211.1:0-553 GCF_001194135.2 Octopus bimaculoides | reverse complement strand
TGTGTGTGTGTGTGTGACTGTGTGTGTGTGTGTGTGTGTGTCTGTAATTGTGTGTATATGTACGTGTAAGTTTATGTTTATATGTAAAAGTATTGTATGTGTTTAATTGTCCTGCTTTTGTAGGTTTATACTTACGTTAGCTCCATGTATAAAAGAAGTGATGTGAGTGTTCTAATCGATGCCAGCTTCAGCGTTCCCTGTCTTGATCATGAAGACGATGAAGAAGATCATTTGCATCCAGGGGTTTTACAAATATTCTTCTGATATACTGCAGGGGTTATTTCATGGATTCTTCTTCTCCCATAGTTGTTGTTTTAAATATTCTCGATTTCGCAACGCACCCCATTGTCCATACTCTGTACACTTTTTCAAACAAGAGGAATACAAACTAAGGTACAGGTTCCATCCACGTGTCCCCCACTTCAATAAGAATTACAGGGTCCAAAATGTATATGGGAAACAAAGCCAAATTTAGCAAGTGTAAGCACAGGCATGGCTGTATAGTTGGCACTCCGTCGCTTAAGACGTCGAGGGTTCCAGTTGATCCGATCAA
>NW_026344209.1:0-211 GCF_001194135.2 Octopus bimaculoides | reverse complement strand
CATTCCATAAAATGTGTTTATGGGGAGAAAAATATTGAAAAGCATCAATAGATGTGAGACTAAGAAAGAAACCAGGAGAGAGTTCTTGGGCTGTGCTAGAAACAACAGCCAGATTTCCTTTAAACCACACATTTTCCTCTCTTTTACTCTTTTTTTCACTCTTCTTACTTGTTTCAGTCATTTGACTGCGGCCATGCTGGAGCACCGCCTT
>NW_026344208.1:0-284 GCF_001194135.2 Octopus bimaculoides | reverse complement strand
ATAGATAGATAGATATTTGCATATATTGCTTTGTTTATTTATCTATTTATGTATTCATTCCAATATATTTCCCTTACTTGTCTCATTCACCGCAATATTTGTTCACCTTGTCCATATCATTTTATTGCCCTGTCAAAATTGCTGCTACAGAAATAATCAAACCGATTCTCGGATAAAATGTTTTGACCTTTCTCATGTCGCATCTTTTACCATTCACACACATTCACAAATATACCAACACATAAGCTTATAAACACCCAAACCGAAACACATACATATGCACA
>NW_026344207.1:2255-2777 GCF_001194135.2 Octopus bimaculoides | reverse complement strand
ACTTTTGAATAAATAGACACACTGGAATGTCTACCAGCTGATGTATGTCACTTTGTATCCTCTCCATTTTCTCCTATTTTCTCCTATTTTCTCCTATTTCCATTTTCTCTCTCCCTCTCTATATATATATAGAGAGAGAGAGAGGGAGGGAGAGAAGGAGAAAGAGTATGTATGTATGTATGAATGCATATAGGCACTCACAGCTATAGACACCGGTATATACAGATATATATATATATATACAGATGCGTATACGTATGTAGACGGATACAAATTCAAGTAAACACAGAAGTATACACTCATATACATACATATATACATATATACATACATACGTACATAGAGAGATATGTAGATAGACAGACAGACAGATAGAAAGATAGATAGATAGATAGATAGATAGATAGATAGATAGACAGACAGACAGACAGACAGACAGACAGATATCTTTTTATTATAGCCACACAGGGCTAAATACAGAAAATGGACAAATTACAAAGTAGAGCTTTGGGGGGGGGGATA
>NW_026344206.1:0-504 GCF_001194135.2 Octopus bimaculoides | reverse complement strand
TGCTCCAGCATGGCCGCAGTCACATGACTGAAACAAGTAAAAGAGTAAGTGTTCATGCTGAACTTTAACTCACTTCTTCCTCCATCAAATCAACGTTGTCTGAACAGGTGCACTACGTACCACGAGTCAGGTGTCAAAGTGACCAGCAGAGCAGCGTGAAATGAAGTGTTTTGCTCAAGAACGCAACACACCATCCGGTCTAGGAATTGAAATCACGATTACTAGATTGTGGGTACAACAACCTGACCACTAGGCCATGCATACAAGCATACATGCATATTAATATATGTATGTATGTATGTGTGTGTGTGGGACCTTTATGGTTTGACGGGCAACATTTTTTTATGTAGTGTTTTTGGTACCGAAACACTTTCAAACTTCGTATACTTGTATATTTTGTGGTATAGAACAGATAAATAATTTTGTATTCGAAGTTATTTCACGTTAAAAATACTCTTATTTCGATAATTTCAACTAATCACTGACGTCTATTCAGTTGAATAC
>NW_026344205.1:0-363 GCF_001194135.2 Octopus bimaculoides | reverse complement strand
TCAAGTGACGGTGGATGAGTATATACATATAGGTGCATATACGTGGGTACGAGGGCGAGCCTGTGTATGTATGGACTGGCGCGCTTACGCGAATAGTATGGACATTTTTACTCCCTTACCTTTACTCCTTCCCCTCACTTAGCGGTCATTCTAATAGCTATTTTGTCTTAATAACGGTCAGTCACACAGTAATTTCCCTTTGTTTAACGGTCATTTTCATAGCATCTTTTCGATGGCCAGATAACTGATGAAGAGATGGCGGCGTGGGTTTCCGCCCCGACATCCGAAACTCGGAGTTTTATTATGGCTATCGAATAATTGTCACATATTACTTACAGATATATATATATATATATATATATA
>NW_026344204.1:0-213 GCF_001194135.2 Octopus bimaculoides | reverse complement strand
CAATATGACCATCCCCAAGTACAACAACATATATATATATATATATGCATATATATACATTTATATTATATTATTTGATTAAACGCAATGCATCCATTTCCAAGTAAGTTTATATATATATAGACACACAGACACACACACACACACACACACATATACTCTTTGCTCTCTTTTTACTCTTTTACTTGTTTCAGTCATTTGACTGCGGCCATG
>NW_026344203.1:0-365 GCF_001194135.2 Octopus bimaculoides | reverse complement strand
TCTTTAGATTAACACTGGACTTAACATGTCTTATTACAAATCTGGCATCTCAGCATATCCATTGAAATGATCTTTATGTCATTTGGGTAAACTGGACAAAAATTAGTTTCAATATGTGAAGTGAAGCCAACCTGACAAGTCTTTCAACATGTTGAATGACTGAAGGATGGCACTATTCTGTTGAACAACTGAAGGATGGAACTATTTCTATTTTTAGCAAGCTGTTATTTTTCTGTTATTCTTCTTTCATTTTGCATACTTTACCCAGATCTTTTTCTCATCATTTATTTCTGTCAAGAGCAATAGATTCAACATCTTTGTATGGTATATTCAACTCCCCAAGACTGGTTTTTAGCAAGTCTTTA
>NW_026344202.1:0-846 GCF_001194135.2 Octopus bimaculoides | reverse complement strand
CACATACTCGCCAAAAACTATACATATATGTACATATGCATATATATACATGCATACACACTCACACTCACACGCACACAACAACCCCACACCCATACACACGCACGCAAAATTTTTTTTTATAGGGCTAAAAGCAAAAATCCGACCCCTTACTTAGCGGTCTATTAGCTCTTTTGTCTTAATGACGGTCAACCACACAGTAATTTCCATTTGTTTAACGGTCATTTTTCACAGGAATTTTCAATGGCCGGATAACTGAAGAGATATTGGCGCGGGCTCCCACCCCGGCATCCAAAACTCGGAGTTTTATCATGGCTACCGAATAGGTGTCACATATTTTTACAGATATATACATATATATATTAAGTACAGGACATCACGAACGAGCGAAAAATACGTAAACACACAACAAAAGATAAGTACGGTACAAAATACCAAAAGAAGTCTAACGCCTCTTCATTTGGCGACTGTTTATTACAACCTGTTTCGTGCTTTTAACGACAAGGCAGGAAAACCTCATAAGACGGTAGCATCCAGAAATTTTTAAAATATAAGATTTGTGGAGAGTTAAGGCTTCAAACGTCTACTCTGGTGTCATTTGTTCGTTCGAAGCCCTACTCTCCACAAATTTTATAGTATTAAAATTTCTGGATGCGGCTATCTTATGAAGTTTTCCTGCCTTGTCGTTAAAAACACGAAGCAGGTAGCAATAAACAGTCGACAACTGAGGAGGAGTTAGACTTCTTTTGGTATTTTGTTCCGTACTTGTCTTTCGTTGTGTGTTTACGTATTTTTCACTCGTTGGTGATGTCATGTACTTAATATGCAGTTTTTCATTTTCACACA
>NW_026344201.1:0-400 GCF_001194135.2 Octopus bimaculoides | reverse complement strand
ATATATATATATATATATACACATATATATATTTATCATATAATATATGTATGTATATACATGCGTATATGTGTGTGTACGTATATACATGTACACATATATACATGTATATATATATATATTTATATATATATTTACACACACATACACACATAGATGAATTTAGACATACTTACACGAATTGTTCGCAAAATTTTATACGTGCCTCTCCATACACAATTTGATTGTGTATTCAAACAGCATTCACTCTCTCATATATCCCCCTCCCTTGTTGTTCATTTGCCTATCCAAATGTTTGTATCCACCTGACTGTCTCTCAATCTATCTTCTCTTCTTTTCCTGTCCTGTGGCGCGGATGTGCCTGCTTACCAATATACATACATGCATACATACATATATA
>NW_026344200.1:0-217 GCF_001194135.2 Octopus bimaculoides | reverse complement strand
GATATGATGAGGTGGTATATAAGGTGTTGGCTATGGTATTAGTAGTAGTAGTACAGGTATTTAAGGTAGGTAGGCAGTGGTAAAAGCAACAATAGTAGTAGTAGTAGAAGTAACAGTAGTAGCAGTAGTAAAAGTAGTAGTAATAGGAGCAGCAGCAGTAGTAGTAGTAGTAGTAACAGTAGGTGCAGTAGTAGTAGCAGCAGTAATAGTAGTAGTA
>NW_026344199.1:0-419 GCF_001194135.2 Octopus bimaculoides | reverse complement strand
TATACCGAAAACATTTATTACTGTATTTACCACGATCAGTTCTCTGTTTTATTAGATCGATGAGTTAATCATTTCATCTCAATTAGTGAGAGTCTCATCTCCAGATTGCTAGTCATGATATAGAAAGTAACAATGCCAGATAATTTAGGTAAATCGGATCTTGTTGATTTAACTTCAGTTCTGTTATGATCAAGGAGATCTATGAATGAAAGACATTCCAATCATGACAACTATGTCATATTTTTTCATAGACAAACTGTATGTCGAACTATATTGATCAATGATAGTATAGTATTATTTGAGTGGAAACAACCTCAGATTATTATAGAAAACATGACGTTCCATCAATTCCCGCTTGTTCTACAATCTGAATAGTGGAGGCGCAATGGCCCAGTGGTTAGGGCAGTGGACTCGCGGTC
>NW_026344198.1:0-363 GCF_001194135.2 Octopus bimaculoides | reverse complement strand
AAGATATACATTTTGCTTCTTTTACTCATCCTTCCCACCCTTTCTAATTTTATCATCACTACCACCATCATCATTGACGTCATCATCATCACTCATCATCATAATCCACTGCATCAGCAGAATCGTAAGCAGGACTACATCATCAACACCAACACCAACCACATACATCATCCTTAATGACATTATCATTAATTTCATCTTCATTATCAATCAATGTCATCACTTATCATCATCATCATCATCATCATCTCGCATTATCTAATTCGTTTACTACTGCTTCTTTTTCTCCTCTTCCTGCATCTAATTCATTATTCATATTTCAAATTTTTATGACTAAATTCTTCTATATTAATTCTTATGCAT
>NW_026344197.1:0-202 GCF_001194135.2 Octopus bimaculoides | reverse complement strand
TGTTGCAGGAGTACTCCACAGTGAGTGCTGAGTGCGAGTCTGCGTTGACTCTCTGGAGTCAGCTTGATTTGATTATAGGCATCAGCAAGGTCTATCTTTGTATATCCGAATCCACCTCCGAGTTTCTGCATGAGTTCAGCAGGGAGTGGCACTGGATGACGGTGATCAGCGAGTTGGTCATTAATTCCCACAGAGTAGTCAC
>NW_026344196.1:0-377 GCF_001194135.2 Octopus bimaculoides | reverse complement strand
ATATATATAGTTGTATTAATAAAGTAAGAGATGGAATGTGTAATAGAATTTATTGGGTACGACACATGTCTCGACCCGTTCTGGATCTCTTCAGGTACATCAATAAAAAGTCTCGCTAGAGATTTGTTGAGCTGGCTTACGTACTGCTAAATGTCCATCAAATTCGGCATATAGCAGCACGTAGACCGACTCAAGAAATCTCTAATGATACTTTTTATTGATGTACCTGAAGGGATCCAGAACGGGTCGAAACATGTGTTGTACCCAATAAAGTCTATTACACATTATATCTCCTATTTTATTAATACTGTTACCCCGACCGGCACAACGAAGTTCCTGCAATAAATCTACGGATAACAACAGGTAATCGAAACTGC
>NW_026344195.1:0-386 GCF_001194135.2 Octopus bimaculoides | reverse complement strand
TGTTTGTATGTGTGTATATACGTGTATGTATGTGTGAATATACGTGTATGTATGTGTGAATATACATGTATGTGTGTATATACGTGTATGTATGTATGTGCATATATATGTATATATATATTTATATCTATGTATAAACATATATGTATATACATATATATACACGTGCGTGTGTGTATATACATCCAACTTAGTTTATTATAGGTTCTGGCATAAATGGCTTAGGTTGTCTCAATAGTATCACATAAGGTATTTATATATGACGTATAGATATGCTGCATACATGTACATATGTATGTATGTATGTGTGAGTATATATATATATGTATATATATTTGTGTCTGTGTGTGTGTGTATATGTGTGTGTGTGTGTGTATATATATATA
>NW_026344194.1:0-349 GCF_001194135.2 Octopus bimaculoides | reverse complement strand
ATCTGGTTTCACCAGTCCTCAGTCAAATCGTCCAACCCATGCTACCATGGGAAAGCGGACGTTAAACGATGATGATGATGATGATGTATATATTTGTATGTATACATATACATATATATATATAAATGTGTATGTATATGTGTAATACTTTTATATATGTGGGTATGTATTTGCGTACATATCTTTGTATTTGTGCACACATATATGCATTTGTATATATATATTTATGTCTTGCCTATATATGTCTGTATATGTATGTAACTATGTACCTGTGTCTGTATGTTTAGTGTATATATGTATATTATAGATGGTTTGGTATTTGTATATACTGCTAAATGTATATGTAATC
>NW_026344193.1:0-342 GCF_001194135.2 Octopus bimaculoides | reverse complement strand
TATATATATATATATATATATGTATGTATGTATGTATATACTTACATATACATATATGCACGCATAGACACAAATAAGAACAGTCTAATCGTTATAGATTGCATTAGTAAAGTATACACTGCATATACATATATACCCTTGCACGTATAAATATGTGTGCGTTACAGCATGTATATACTTATGCATATGTAAGTATACACATACACACTAACACAGTGAAGACATTATAGGTTGCTGGTCGGTAGGTTTATCAAACCAACCGGAAGCTTTGCTGGTTAATTTGATTGACGGCCTCATTAAGATTACAATAGTAAATACACTCACATCTTCAACCCCCCCCCC
>NW_026344192.1:0-209 GCF_001194135.2 Octopus bimaculoides | reverse complement strand
GCATTTCCCGTTGCTTCAGTCCACTCAGCTGGTAGAAATGAGGAATTCTGTGACGGATTGATATCCCGTCTAGCTGGGGATCTATGCGCCTCAGAATCCGAGAGACCGGCCTCATAAGCTTATTGTTCGAGAAGGACTTTGTGTCCTTTTATGCTTGTGTACCATTACCAACACGGTCACTACTACTACAACAACCAACAAAAAATGCT
>NW_026344191.1:0-310 GCF_001194135.2 Octopus bimaculoides | reverse complement strand
GTTCAAACTTTTGCTGAGGTAAACATGACATGCGATAATACACGTCATTATAGTTGTACTTTTGACATTTGTTGTTGAATGATTTTCGTCAAATATTTATCGTTCATCAGAAAAGTCAGAGAAAAGAGATTACATTTCTGCGAGGTTCTTCCTCTCCCGCTGGTATAAATAAATGACTATCTCCTTCACCGAGTTATGATGCTATCTTTCTTTAACTTCTTTGGAGTGAAACAATTCTAATTGTTTGCACATTTATAAATAATATGTGGAGGCGCAATGGCCCAGTGGTTAGGGCAGCGGACTCGCGGTC
>NW_026344190.1:0-333 GCF_001194135.2 Octopus bimaculoides | reverse complement strand
ATGATGATGATGATGATGATGATGATGATGACGACGATGATGATTATGACGATGTTGATGATGTTGATGATCATGATGCCAACAACGAGGATGACGACGGCGAAAACGACAATGACGACGACGACGGCAATGCTGATGATGATGATGATGATAACATTTAATTTTCCAGCAATTTCTAACACATCTCTAAGCGACATGTCTCACAACTTTCAATCACTTTTGCCAAATAACCCACCAGGCGTCGACAAAACACCAAATCCTGTTAAGGACTTGGTTTTTACTGTTCTTTCCCCCAAAACAAACAAGTTATCTTTCTCTTATTTTAAAATTGTG
>NW_026344189.1:0-728 GCF_001194135.2 Octopus bimaculoides | reverse complement strand
AAAAAAAATAGACAAAGAACCGGATGAAATAAAAGGTTAAAGAGAGATTCCGTTAAGAGGTGAGCTGTCTCGCTAAGACGATAGATTGATATTAAGTAGAAAACAACGTAACCGTTTTAAATGTGTCAAACGCCAGTTCCATCATTAAAATAATTGAAGACAACAAAAAACAACCACAAAAGCAATATAAAACACACAAAAGACATTATTATTAAAAGCTTATATACATACACCGTTAATGCTTTTATATAGCTGGATGTTCTTGTAGAAGACTTAATTGCAAAGAATAGACTGTCGACATTATTGCACTGTCATATTCAGTTGACTTCTTGCCGTATGACAAAAAATATATGACGATAATAATAATAATAATAATAATAATAATAATAATAATAATAATAATAATAATAATAATAACAACAACAACAACAACAACAATAATAATAATGATGATATGATAATAATAATAATAATAATAATAATAATAATAATAATAATGATAATAATAATGATAATAATAGCAATAATGTAAAAATAAAGTTATATGATAAAGTTTTATTGTATATGTATGTGAATGACTTATTTTCCTCTGTATGTGCGTATGTGTATGTATGTATGTATGTATGTATCTATGTATGCATGTATGTATGCATGTATGTATGTGTGTGTATAAATATATATAAACGTATATATGCATACACACATATATATGTATATATTTATGTATA
>NW_026344188.1:0-223 GCF_001194135.2 Octopus bimaculoides | reverse complement strand
TCATCACTGTTTCTCTCTCTCTCTATCTCTCTGTGTCTCTCTATCTCTCTTTCTCTGTCTCTCTGTCTTTCTTTCTCAGTCTCTATCTCTCTCTCCATCTCTGTCTTTCTATCTCAGCCTCTCTGTCTCTGTGTCTCTGTCTCTGTCTCTCTCTCTTTCTCTCCCTCTTTCTCTCTCTGTTTCTCTCTCTCTCGCTCACTCCCTTTCTCTCGCCCTCTCTCTC
>NW_026344187.1:0-385 GCF_001194135.2 Octopus bimaculoides | reverse complement strand
CCCGAAAGGATGAAAGGCAGAGTCAACCTTGGCGGAATTTGAACTCAGAAATACCACTAATCATTTTGTCCAGCATGCTAACGTTTCTGTTAGCTTGCTGCCTTTACTTAGAGCTTATTACTTCAAATAATGTGAAGGCATGTGGCTTAGTGAATAGGGTATTCAGCTCATGATCATAAGGTCATGTGTTCAATTCCTGGTGACATGCTGTGCCCTTCAGCAAGACAGCTTTAATTTCACATCGCTCCACTCCACTCAGCTGGCAAAAATGAGTAGTACCTGTAATTCAAAGGGCCAGCCTTGTCACAATCTGTGTCACTCTGAATCTTCCTGAGAACTATGTTAAGGGGACACATGTCTGTGGAGTACTCAGTCACTTGCATGT
>NW_026344186.1:0-306 GCF_001194135.2 Octopus bimaculoides | reverse complement strand
ACAAGTCCCTCTTTTGTTTGGAGCTGTAGCACTGCCTGCCATTTGTTCATCGAGTGCCTTATGTGTTTTATAATAATTGGTGCCACCTTGTTTATGGCTAGTGATTCCAGAATCCACGTGAGGGGAACACTGTCGAAAGCCTTTTGGTAGTCCATCCAGGCCATACTGAGGCCTTTCTTCTTTCTGCGGCTGTCTTCAGTTATGGCTTTATTGATCAATAATTATGGCTTTATTGGTCAATAATTATGGCTTTATTGATCAATATTATTATTATCATTATTATTATTATTATTATTATTATTATTA
>NW_026344185.1:0-240 GCF_001194135.2 Octopus bimaculoides | reverse complement strand
TATATAAATATATATATATACATATATAAATACATATATAAATATATATACATATATAAATACATATATAAATATATGTATATATATATATGTATGTATATATATATATATATATTATATGATATCATATTATACTATACAAATATACATTTACATGTGTGATGTGTGTTGTATGATACTAATATATATACATACATTTTATCATATATATATATATATATATATATATATATATATATA
>NW_026344184.1:0-447 GCF_001194135.2 Octopus bimaculoides | reverse complement strand
TTTATTTGTTTCAGTCATTTGACTGCGGCCATGCTGGAGCACCGCCTTTGTGCGAACAAATCCACCCCAGGACTTAATCTTTGTAAGCCTAGTGCTTAGTCTAACGGTCTATTTTGCCGCACCGTTAAGTTACGAGGTCGTAAACTCACCAACATCGGTTGTCAAGCGATGGTTGTGGTGGTGGTGGTAGTGGTGGTGGTGAGGGACAAACATACACTGAACCCAGAACCATGTGGTTGAGAAGCGAGCTTCTTACCACAGAGCCACACCTGCATATGTGTGTGTGTGTGTGTATAGGAAGACAGATAAATAAGCTTTTACTTGGAGAGAGTGTTTAATGTATGTAAATATGTATTTTAATATAACTAACATTGTGTCTGTTTTTTAGTTTCCCCTTTCGCTTTTGTTCATATACTGTTACACACACACACACACACACACACACAC
>NW_026344183.1:0-211 GCF_001194135.2 Octopus bimaculoides | reverse complement strand
GTGTGTGTGTGTGTTTTACTTGGGAATGGTCATATTCTGTTTGTGTGTGTGTACGTATGTGTGTATATGTGCATATGTAGGGGTTGTATTTGTGAGCGTTTGTGTGTGTATCTGTGTATGTTTGGATGTGTTTGTGTGAGTGTCTTGTAATTGTCAGGGTGGTGTATGTTAGTGTGTTCATTACGTGTTTATGTATGTGTGCATATCTGTG
>NW_026344182.1:0-421 GCF_001194135.2 Octopus bimaculoides | reverse complement strand
TGTCTCTCTATCACTCTCCTCAGTACCTACTTTTTATTTCCGTCCCTAACTCCATCCCGCACATTCACTTTTCCCTCCTCTGTGTCTATCTTTTTTCTCCCTTCTCTCTTTCTTACCTCGTCTCTCTCTCTCTCATATATTCCTATCTCTCTCCCGCGCCCCCTCTCTCTGCCACGCTTCTCTGTCTGTTTGCCTGTGTCTCACGCTCTCCCCTCAGTAATTATGTTTACTCCTCTCACTTTCCCCTACTTACGCATTAATTCCTTCCTCCATAAAACTCTCTTCTTTCATTCTCATCCGCTCTCTCTTTCTCATGTATCTATCGTTTTTACCCCGTCTTTCCCCTCTCTCTGTCATTTTCTCTACTCTCTCTCTTTCAACACACACCCACCCTAAAGTACACACACACACACACACACAC
>NW_026344181.1:0-316 GCF_001194135.2 Octopus bimaculoides | reverse complement strand
TGCACAAAGATATAGAAATTTAATGAAATTACATTTAAACAGAAGGACATTTTTATAACTAAATCTAAACTCTCCAGGTAGAAAGGAAGAATACAAAAAAACATTTTGACTTAGCCAGATCATACAAACTAATTATAAAAATATGTCCTTCTGTTGAAATGTAATTTCATTAAATTTCTATATCTTTGTGCAGCTGAGGATTGCTCTACATTTTACATTCGTACTGCATTAACTTTGGATATCCTTGTTGCTTATTTTGATTTTTGATCACCTTATTTTGGAATTGCTTGGATAATACCATACTTAATTCTGGTGC
>NW_026344180.1:0-517 GCF_001194135.2 Octopus bimaculoides | reverse complement strand
CTTTCTCTATTGGCAAGAAATCTTAAAATAAATTGAATAATGACATACATACATACATAAACGGATAGACAGATCATACACAATGTGTTCTAGTTCGGTATATGACTATTTAATCATGTTTTTCTTCTTAAACTCTATTGAAGAAATATTTGAAAATTCTAGAGTTTGATCTTAAGCACAACGCCCGTATCAGAAGAATTTAATCTAACCAAATTTTTAAGTCTTCATGGCTTACCTATAGAAAATTACTCAGTTGTCGATGAAAAAGGCCACCATCAAAGCTTGCGATACTATCTAGGAATTTCCCGATGATTCGTTCTAAACTAAACTAGAAACCAAAGAGTTGAGTTAACAAAATAAATGCTTCATTACGAGAAAACTGGGAAAAATTCCGAACTTGTCTAATTAGCAAGGCACCATTGTATTTTTTATTCTGGAAATATTTTGGCGATTGTATTAACTGGTATACATACATACATACATACATACATACAAGTATGCATGCATACATATATAT
>NW_026344179.1:315-489 GCF_001194135.2 Octopus bimaculoides | reverse complement strand
ACATGATCATCATCAACATGATCATCATCATTATCATCATCAACATGATCATCATCATCATCATCATCATCATTATCATTGTCATAGATACATTATAATCAACATCAGCTTCAACATCGTCATGACCATCATCATCATCATCATCATCATCATCATCATCGTCATCAACATCAT
>NW_026344179.1:0-305 GCF_001194135.2 Octopus bimaculoides | reverse complement strand
CCATCATCATCATCATCATCATCATCATCATCATCGTCATCAACATCATCAGCATCATCATCCCCATCTTCACCATCAGCATCATCATCACCATCACCATCATCATAATCATCATCCTCATCATCACCATCATCATCAGGCATCGTCATCATCAACACTTTTACATTCGTTAACCTTACTGCAAAGTATGTCCATGCTGGAATTAAACGCAATGTCTTCCGATTAAAACTGGCTATTTTAATTTTGTTCGTAAATTTAGCTCCAAACACAAACCAAACGATATCAAAAAACAAAAAAAAAAAAAT
>NW_026344178.1:0-258 GCF_001194135.2 Octopus bimaculoides | reverse complement strand
GATAGGAGAGGAGACAGACAAGAATGCGTGTGATCTGTGTGGCAGATCAAAAGGAAAGAAAGAAGTTCAAGTTAGGAAAAGAAAGATGGCCGATGGTCACGTGTGAGCAACGAGAGAATAAAGGAGGAAGAGTGAGAAAGAGAGGACAGATAGAGATCGGTGAAGAGGAGAGGAAAAGAATTAGAGAAAAGATGAGAGAGAAAAAAAACGAAAGGGGGAGAAGGGGAGATAAAAAGAATTAAAGAAAGGAAGAGAGAG
>NW_026344177.1:0-432 GCF_001194135.2 Octopus bimaculoides | reverse complement strand
TATATATATATATATATGTGAATATGTTTCTATATATATATGTACATCTGTTTCTTGTTTACACACCTGCCTTCGTCTTTTGCATATATATATATATGTATATATATGTATGTATATATACATGCATGTATATATATATATATGTATATATACATGTATGTATACATATGCATATATATGTATATATATGTATATGTACATGTATGTATACATATGCATATATATGTATATATATATATATATGTATATATTTATTTCCATGAGAGTTAGAGGTTGGGAACCTAACCAACTAAGGGATGGTACCTGTCATTTTTGTATCTCCTCCATATTCTTTTTTGCCGTATATATGTATATATATATACATTCATATATATATGTATCTATAAATGTATATATATATATGCATGTTTATATATATATATATATATATAT
>NW_026344176.1:0-628 GCF_001194135.2 Octopus bimaculoides | reverse complement strand
ATTGAAGTGAATCTAACGGTTCTTGTGTGCTTTAAATGGCTTATAAATACCTTCCATGCTGCGATTGTTTTTTGCTTCAGCACACGATCTCAGATCAGGTCACGTGCTATGCAAGTACATCTCCGTAATTATATATATTGTTTCCGGTATAAATTAATATTACTAAGAAATATTACCGGTCCCTGGCACATTGGGGAAAAAAAAGTGCCGATACGCCGCATCAGATAGTTCGTGAAGCACTGCGATAGAGGGCAGCACGCGATTGAAATATTAATTTATCAAATTAGAAAATTAATCTCTGGTGTCTTACTGTTTTGCTTTCCGTCGTTTCTTTATTTTCTCGTTGGTTCGAGACTTTTTGGCTCGTCTTCCTTTTCTTTCTTTCTGCTAATGTAAGAAATTATTTAAAGAATGGGGATTTTTGTTTAAATAAACATACCGAGATTATATGTAAGAATGCGCTCTCTCTATCTATTTATATATCTATCTATCTCTTTCTTTCTTTCTTTCTTTCTTTTTCACTCTCTCTTTCAATCTCTCTCTGTCCCTGTCTTTCTTTCTCTCCTTATCTTTCTATCCCTCTCTTCCTCTCTTTCTCTCTCTCTCTCTCTCTCTCTCTCTCTCTCTC
>NW_026344175.1:0-368 GCF_001194135.2 Octopus bimaculoides | reverse complement strand
AAATAAAACTACTGAATAATAATAATAATAATAATAATAACAATAACAATGATTTCAAATTTTGGCACAAAGCCAGCAATTTCGGGGATGGGATAAGTCGATTGCATCGACCACAGTGTTCAACTGGTACTTATTTTATCGACCCTGAAAAGATGAAAGGCAAAATCGACCTCGGCAGTATTTGAACTCAGAACATAAAGACGGACGAAATGCCGCTAAGCATTTCGTCCGGCGTGCTTAACGATTCTGCCAGTTCGCCGCCTTTATAATAATAATAATCCTTTCTGCTATAGGCGCAAGGCCTGAAATTTTAGGAGAAGGGGACTAGTCGATTACATTGACCCCAGTGTTCAACTGGTACTTAATTT
>NW_026344174.1:0-550 GCF_001194135.2 Octopus bimaculoides | reverse complement strand
ACCATCCCCAAGTACAACAATATATATATATATATATGTATATATATGTAAGTATACATACGTATATGTATATATATTTTTTCATTCTTTTACTTGTTTTAATATTAATACTGCGGCCGTGGTGGAGCATCGCCTTAACTCTTTATCATTTAATCCGTCTATATTCGGTCTCTCACACCTACTCTACAATGTTGTTTCATAAATATACAACCACACCATTGAGATATTGAAGTTACAAGATAATCTGTGATTAATTCAAAGCAATCTAAATAAACAAGCCATACATTTGACAAAGAAATCTGAATGCTAAAGAGTTAAAAGGTTTTAGTCGAAGAAATCAACGCCATGACTTATTCTTTGCAAGCCAAGCATTTATTCTATCGGTTAACTTTTGCCAAACTGCTAAGTTATGGGGACGTAAACACTCCAGCGTCGGTTGCAAAGCGATAGCGGGGGGAACAAACGCAGAGAGGCACACACACACACAGGCACACAGAAATGCACACGCACGCACACACACACACACACACACACATACACACACACACAC
>NW_026344173.1:144-424 GCF_001194135.2 Octopus bimaculoides | reverse complement strand
GTATGTATGTATGTATGTATGTATGTATGTACAGAGCGATGGCTAAGCAGTTCAATGCTATGAGACTGCTCAATGAGAACCGCTAAACTAAATATCACATCTTGAAGAAGAGGTCACACAGAATCGTAGAGTTAGTTAATGGTTGATGGAGTTCAAACTCTTATCTTAGGTCATTGCCTCTACCATACATATGTATGTATGTAAGTATGTATGTATGTTAAAGTGTATATGTGTAAATATGTATGGTGTATGTGCGTGTGCGTGTGTATGGGTGTGTATG
>NW_026344173.1:0-134 GCF_001194135.2 Octopus bimaculoides | reverse complement strand
TGTGCGTGTGTATGGGTGTGTATGTGTGTGCGTGTTTTTGTTTGTGTGTGTATGTGTGCGCGTACGTTTGTGTATTAGTGCTCTTTGATTTCATTTGGGATATTTCTTAGATGTAATCTCCAGACCAATATCCT
>NW_026344172.1:1779-2290 GCF_001194135.2 Octopus bimaculoides | reverse complement strand
GGTTGTTCATAAGACTGCAAGATTGTTATGAAAAGGAATCAAATGATGTTCACTCTGAGTGGGTGTCTGACTTGTAAGTGTAATAGGCAGTGTACCACTATGACATGTTTGTGTCAAGATCGTTGTTGGCATCTAGCAAGAGCCATTTACCATCCTAAAATCCATATGGAAATTCCTCTGCAGTTTGTTAGTGACTATTCCTCATCTTAATTTATTTTAGAAACCTATCCTGAAGAATTCTATAAGTCTTTGAATTTTTCTGAGAATACTTTGCTTTGCTGCTTTATTTCAATTTTGTCTTCCCACATCTAAACTCTCAGCTGGTTGGCATTGGCAAGATGTAGCAGCAGTTGTGTGGTTTACTTTTCATGCCAATACATTTAGATTGCCTCTGTAGGTTGGTTTTAGGGCAAGTTGGCTTCAACAAGTATAAGGGATCAAAAGAAAGTTACTCCCCATCCACTTTTTTTCATTATTATTATTATTATTTAAAAAGAAAAAAATCTTTACT
>NW_026344172.1:0-1769 GCF_001194135.2 Octopus bimaculoides | reverse complement strand
TAATTCTCCTTGAAAACTTTTTACCCCTGTTGCTATTTACCTTGCCCTACTTCTCTCTGACCCCTTTCCCCGTTGCTAACTCCCTTGTTGTTCCACGTTAATCACCTATACTTTCTCTCACCTTATGGGTGCACAGCAGTGATTTCCAGTATTTAAATTTTGCTTGCTGTGAGTAATTATCTCACTCACCAGTGACCTTTATTTTTAAAGGTTATGGCAAGTAATTTTAATGGACAGTCTTGCAGATCTAGAAATCTGTTGAAAAAGATATGTGGCCAATAGAAGCATAAAATGGTTTGGTGTTTCAATTTTTTTTTCTGTGTATGTGTGTGTATGTATATATATGTATACATATGTGTGTATGTATGTGATATATACACACACACATATGCACTTTATATTTGTTGTGTGCATATTTTTACATCTTTTTCAGCCTTTAATAGAAGTTCAAGGAATAGCTAACCTTTTTCATAGCCTTATTTCTCACAATACAAAGTTCCTGTCTTATTGGTATTAGCATTTAATGTCCATATTCCATGCTGGCATAAGTTGGATGATTCGACAGGATCTGATGTGTCCAAGGATTGCATTGTGTTCCAATGTCTGTTTTGGCATAGTTTCTACATTTGGATGCCATTCCTAATGCTAACAACTTTACAGTTTGGACTGGGTGCTTTTTTATGTGCCACCCGCATTGTTGGAGTTGTTGTTCAGTTCACAGGACTGCAAACCCTGGGGGAAATTGGGATAGGACCGCTTCATGCTAGGGTATGAGGGTATTATTATGAGAAGTGGGGTGAGAATAGAGCAGGTTCTTGTAGAAGTATCTATGTAGCTACTTATATCTAGTAAGGAAAAGGATAAGAGGAGAAGAGAAAAAGATCAGGATTTGCAAGAGATAGATAATAGCAATGAGGTGCCCAGGGGGTCCCCACAAAACACAAACTGAAGTGAAGTGGTTAGGTGAGTAAGCAGTTTGAAAATTTGTTAGGGAAGGAGAATGAGGGATGGAGAGGATTGATATGTTAACTGTATTTTGAATACAATTTAAAAAGTGGTTCTTTTATGTGTCATAATGAAACTTTTACTCAGGACAATTTATTTTCATATTATTACATGTAATTAAATTTATATATAATGCAGGTGTTTTCAGAAGAGTTATCATGGAACCAGAAGTGGTTTTGAAAGAGTTAATTCATATAGCTGAACTGTTGTTAGCAAATCAAGATTTTGAATTAATTTTACAGAAGTATGTTGTTGGTTCTCTAATGGAAAGAGTAATAGTTGACAAATTGTTTCATCTTAATGATATATGATATCATCATCATCAAATATAGTTTCAGAAATATAAGTTACTGTGGGTTTACTATTTGTCATTTTTCTGTTTTTTAAGGGTTTTGCTGCAGGTTCTGGCTAATAGAATATTTCTAGGAAAAGAAGTATTTTACTGAAAAGGCAGATTTAAAATTGATATTAAACTTCATAATTGAATTTGTTGCTCCATTACAAACATTCTTAATTATAGACATCAATAGTGAGGTTGTATTGCTTGTTTCAAGTCTTAAAAAAGTGCACTCAAATGCAAATCCAGTATAATCTTAAAAGAAATGTGTATTCATTGATGGGCTATGAGTTGAGAATTGTGGATGAGATGTGAAAAGAATTAAAAAGCATTGATAAATTGTGTGATGTATTTTCTGTTTGAAAATTTTCAGGTTTGTATGGTTTGGTTCTGTGAGCATCTTTTCCCTTTAAGAAGGGTTATAGGA
>NW_026344171.1:0-403 GCF_001194135.2 Octopus bimaculoides | reverse complement strand
CACACACACACACACACACATACGTATGCACGCAGGTACTTCTGTCAGTATATGCATACACAAACACATTCAAACATAATACAGAAAGAGGCTAGGGTTTAAGGTCATGTATTTATTGACTATATAGACGACATTTAACATGTTTCTAACAGCCCCATAACACCCAAGTCAGTGTCGATTACTTCAATCAGATAGGTGTGCACATGCATACCTGTATGTAGATTTGTGCGTCAATGAGTGGATGGATGTATAAATCTATGCGTGTAGATACGTATATGAATAAATGAATAGATTCATATCCACATTTGTATTACTGCATGCACGTATTTTATGTGTTTCGGTATATTTTTCACCTGTCCGTGTATCTATCTATCTATCTATCTATCTATCTATCTATCTATCT
>NW_026344170.1:1761-2386 GCF_001194135.2 Octopus bimaculoides | reverse complement strand
CCACCACCGTCTCATGAATGTGTCATTGTTTCGAGTATTAAATTTGGAACAGGGGACAGGTCTGTCCAGTCATAACTTGTTGTTGGCACTGCCCTGATCGTGTGCTATATATACAGATATATAATATGTATGTGTGTATGTGTGTGTATATATACGTATATATATCTACATATATATATATATATATATGTATACGTATATATATCTACATATATATATCTACATATATATATATATATATATATATATATATATATATATATATATATATATATATATATATGATATATATATATATATGTATATACATTTATATGTATATTCATGTACATGTGTATATATATGTATATACATGTATATGTGTGTGTATATATGTATATATAAACACCCAGACACACGCACACACATGCATATATTCATTTTTATTTGGTACCCTAACCCACCAAAAGTATAACCCTAACTGCTCACCAATCCAGTCTTCCCACCCCCACCCCCACCCAGTCAAACTCCTTATTTACTTATGATAAATAAAATATTTATTTTCCCCCAAGATTTTTTTTTTTACTTCATTATCAAAGATTAGTTTGGTCATTCCAGTCTCTCCAATTCAGCTCACTTCAAATCC
>NW_026344170.1:0-511 GCF_001194135.2 Octopus bimaculoides | reverse complement strand
TAAGTGCCGACTACATAAACAAACGATTCTGAAACAATTAACCCTAACCCTAACCCTACGGTTAGGGTTAGGGTTAGGGTTAAAGCAAATTTAAAAAGAAATAAGCAAATAAAACGAAGGTATGGAGATTAAATACGCTTTACATCGCTTAATTAGTCAAAGGAGTAAATATAAACAACTGAATACTTGTCAGTGATTGGTTGAAATTATCGAAATAAGACAATTTTTTACATGAAATAAATTCGAATACAAAAATATTTTTCTGTTCTATAACACAAAATAGATAAGTATACGAAGTTTGAAAGTCTTTCCGTACCAAAAACACTACGTAAAACATTAATGAAAAATGTGGCCCCCGTTTTAAAATAGATCCCGAGCTACTTACCACACAGCCACTCCTGCGCCTATCAAAAAATATACATATACATCAGTGTGCATGCACAACAGAGTGTAAGTGTCTCGAGAGAAAAGTTGGACATAAGAAGCATCAGATGTGGTGTGCAAGAGAAAC
>NW_026344169.1:0-1721 GCF_001194135.2 Octopus bimaculoides | reverse complement strand
GTGTGTGTGTGTGTGTGTGTGTGTGTGTGTGTGTGTGTATATAATATATGCAATTATGCATATATGTGTATCAATATATCTGTTTATCACTTCCAATATCTCTCCCTCTCCAAGCACACACACAGGCATCAACCACACATAAATAAATGTGTGTTTTGTGCCTATTACAAGAGTCATATTAATTACCTATAAACATGACTGTTCTTTTTTTATGAGTTGGGAGGAAACCTAATACATACTAAAGTGGGTAGTATAATATTTTCTAACAGCAGTTTCTGTAAACAATTTATAATACCACACAATTTCCCCTTCTTCCTTCTCATTTTACACATCTTCGACATCCTCTATTATATTGATCTATACTATGTGGCTGTAATTCGACATAATTCCATATTCAACGCATCAATAACACATTATTATATTTCACACCATACATACATACATACATACATATATACATACATATATTTGTACTCATATTAAAAAGGAATACTGGTGGAATGTACCAGTGAAGACCTCAATACAATGTAAGCACAACAGACCTGATATTATGATTTGGGATAGAGAAGTGGTGGCCAAGGCACTGCTCCTCATCTCCTGGATTCCAGATTAACCCTTCGCTCTTACTTCCAAAGCCTTTCTCTTTGTCCAAATGCGTTTACTTTTCAATATTTATTCTTACATGCAATAGTCGGTTCTTTTGGTCAATCTGTCCTATCTCCAGCTGCTGCAAATGCCAAGATATACAAATCATCAAATTGCTATGGAATGGGTAAACTATTTTTTTTTTTTCGTTTTTTGAAAAGCAACCTTTTGGACTTACGACACTTTTGCCTAATAGCAATGATATATATATATGTGTATATATATATATATATATATATATATATATATGTATATATATATTTCAGTAAATATAATATGTGACAATTATTCGGTGGCCATGATAAAACTCCGAGTTTCAGATGTCGGGGCGGAAACCCGCACCGGCATCTTTTTCAGTTATCGGGCCATCAAAGCATGCTATGAAAATGACCGTTAAACAAAGGGAAATTACTATGTAATTACTATGTAATTGACCGTTATTAAGACAAAAGAGGCATTAGAATGACCGCTAAGTAAAAGGTAAGGGAGTAAAAATGCTCATAGCAATCGCATAAGAGCGCATGTCCATACATACACATGCGCGCACGCACACCCACCTACATGTGCCTATATATAATATGCTCATTCACACTCACTTGAAACACACACATACGCACCCACATATTCGCCAAAGAATATACACATACACGCACACGCTCACACACACACACACACGCACAAAACGGCTCATATACCCGTCTATATACGCACATACACAAGAAAAAAACAAGGTGAAAGACAAAATACAGAAACAGGTGTAAAAAATAAAGCAATAAGAATATAAAAAGTAAGGGAGTAAAACTGCTCATAGGAAACGCGTATGCGTGCATGTCCACACATACACATGCGCGCACGCACACTTACGTACATGTGCCTAAATGCATATGCACATCCATACTCACTTGAAAAACACACATGTGTACCCACACATTGTCGAAAAATATATACATACCCACACACACGGTAAAACACACACCCGCACAAAAATATACACGTTTATATACGCACGCTTATAAACCTGGGTGAAAGGTAAAAACGAGAAAAAATGTGTAAAAATATATAAAGCTATAAAAATA
>NW_026344168.1:0-601 GCF_001194135.2 Octopus bimaculoides | reverse complement strand
CTGAAAGGTAGGTCTGGTGAGATTGTTGAGATGCTTGAATGGAGACGTGTCGATATCTGCTACCTCCAAGAAGTAAGGTGGGGAGGAGGTTCAACTAGGTTCCTCACAGGCAAAGAACACAGGTACAAGATTTTCTGGGCAGGAAAGACAGACGGGGTCAGGGGTGTGGGTATACTTCTTGCAGAGAAATGGGTGGATAAGGTAATCGAGGTAGTCAGAGTATGCGATAGAATACTTAAGATTAGATTAGTCCTACACCATGGGTTAGCAACCATTATCTCGGCCTATACCCCTCAGCCCGGGCTACCCGATGGACAGAAAGACCAATTTTATGACACCCTCCTGCAGACTACCTCATCGACGAATGACAGGGACCTTCTCTTTGTGGCTGGTGACTTCAATGGTCATGTTGGACAACATTCAGGGGGCTTCCATGGCGTACATGGAGGCTATGGTTTTGGTTCCCGCAATGAGGAGGGAACCAGGCTGCTGGAGTTCTGTGATGCCAACGACCTTATTGTCTGCAATACTAACTTCAGGAAACCTGCCAATCACCTAGTCACCTACTGTTCTGGCAGGCACACTAGCCAAATTGACTACA
>NW_026344167.1:0-272 GCF_001194135.2 Octopus bimaculoides | reverse complement strand
TATATATATACATACATATATATATATATATAACAAGATGGAATGAATAGGCTTTAATTACAGCCGGTTCATTCCATTTTCTTGTTTTATAATTTTTATATGAATTCTGCATACACTAATGGATTTCCACACGTATATCCAGTAAAAGGAGTACTCCAGCTGCATGATGGCATATGGTAGCCGATAGCAGTATAGGAGCTTTGAAATGCACATTATGAGGTTATTAAAGCCTTGTGAGTGGATTTGGTAGACGGAAACTGAAAGAAGCCCGT
>NW_026344166.1:503-831 GCF_001194135.2 Octopus bimaculoides | reverse complement strand
GAGAGAGAGAGAGAGAGAGAGATAGATGTGTGTGAGGGCAGGTGTATGAATATATATATGTATATGCACATGTATGTAAACATATGGATATGAAAGTATACAGATCAACGTACAGACAGATAGTTACGTAGGTTATATGAACAAACAAGCACACATATGCAAATGAAGACTGAAACACATGACCATATATACACACACACTTTACTTCACACAAGGACAAATGGAGATACACACCCACACATATGGAAATGCACATCCATACATACAAACACGGTACATAGTTGCAAAACACACACACACACACACACACACACACACACACACACAC
>NW_026344166.1:0-493 GCF_001194135.2 Octopus bimaculoides | reverse complement strand
ACACACACACACACACACACACACACACACACACACACACTGATCCACACACACACACTGATCCACACACATGCGCACAAACAAACAAAAAGGAACGCAGTGTGTGTAACAGACAGAGTCAAAACTATTGAAAAGGTTGCAAGACACAATGAAATAAGTGGAAATTTTACTGGTGAGTGTGTTAAATTATAAGGCACCAAAAGAGAATGACTCTCCCCAGACACAACAGTATATTTATTTATTTATATATGGCGTTAGGAAGGGCATCCAGCTGTAGAAACTCTGCCAAATCAGACTGGAGCCTGGTGTTGCCATCCGGTTTCACCAGTCCTCAGTCAAATCGTCCAACCCATGCTAGCATAGAAAGCGGACGTTAAACGATGATGATGATGATATATATATATATATAAGTTTTCTTTTCAGGTACACGACACTGCTTCCCTCTTTCCCAGGCTACAGGCCCACACCCCCAACACCCATACTGTTAGGATTG
>NW_026344165.1:0-544 GCF_001194135.2 Octopus bimaculoides | reverse complement strand
TGTGTGTGTGTGTGTGTGTATCTATGTATGTATATATTTATGTATGTGTGCGTGTGTGTGTAGGTATGTATATATGTATGCATACATGTTTGTATACATGTATTATTGAGAGGACGGTCTCTGTTATTTAGCTTCTGGATTTGTTTATAATCGGAAGTGAATTCTGAATATCTGCAAATGACCAATTAGAAAGTATGCATCTTCAGACAACAGTTACATCGCATTAGCAATGAAATGCGATACCTCAACCACGACACACATAAATGAATGGAAATCTACAAAAGACGTAAATCGCCTTTGGCGGTTTATAAGCCAGAATTTTAAATAACTCCTCTATATGTATACTATGGTGTTCATTTCCGCTTTATTTACATTTTACCTAAATTTATTTCACAATATTTGCAAACTGATGCGAAGTAAAACATATACTCGCTATTTCTCATACATACAAACACTGCGAACACATTCCCACACACTCGTGTATATGCCTTCTTGCGAATAACTATATTCATCATAATATACATACATACATACATACATACAT
>NW_026344164.1:0-331 GCF_001194135.2 Octopus bimaculoides | reverse complement strand
ATCATCATCATCATCGTAATCAACTTAGTCGTACCATCCTTTTTATGTTGGAATTGTTATTCTTGCTGCAGATCTTCATATATGTTTCTCCCCCAATACATCCCTCTTCCTTCCTCCTTTTCCACTCCCCGTCATTCCCTCTACTCCTACTCCACTCCTCCTCCTCCCTCTTCCCCCTCTTTTCCTCCCCTTTCTCCCTCTTCCCTTCCTCTACCTTCCACCCTTCTCCCCTCACCCTCCTTCTACGAATCCTTCAATTACTTATTTCTTCCACTTTGTCTCTTTTCATTTCCTTTTTGCTTCAAGACGAAACTTGTTTCATTTTTTTTGT
>NW_026344163.1:0-244 GCF_001194135.2 Octopus bimaculoides | reverse complement strand
TTGCCAGTTATGCTCCCTTGAACTTTTGAAAATTATTAAATTCCCCGATAGGAATAAGCTAGTTAATAAGAGGTCAGATTTCAAACCCCCCTGTATCCATAAAATGATGAAAACCTTTTGATATTATAACCCCTAAGTCCTCTCTTTTAGTTATATGCACTTCTACACCTCCTCTCTTTAACTACTCCCACGTCAGATCCTGCCTACCACAACTCAGACACCTAATTAACATAGCCCGTACTCT
>NW_026344162.1:0-889 GCF_001194135.2 Octopus bimaculoides | reverse complement strand
ATCCTTATGATTACAGACATAATTAGGATTTATGTAAAATTAGTTAAGCAAGTTGTAGGCTGTTTGGAAACAACCGTTATCCTTGTTACCATTTGTTGCTCTTTCAACGCCTTAACGTTTCATAGAATTTCTCGTCTTATGAATCTCGTTCGAATTAAAGCTATGATTTGTAAATATAACAAGAAAAATATGTTAAATTCTCAGTAATAAAATTATAGTTGAAAAATATAGCTTTCTAAAGTGAAAAAGGTTTCCCACCACTCATATGAACATTGAGTGAAATTCTGTCTAAATTGATAAATTTTCATAATATAATCTTAATTTGATAACTGCTGCGCACTTTATGTCTCATAATTTTCATATACCGGTAGTGTTGCCAGTATTTAAACATGTTTCTAAAATATATTCAATCAAAGACAAGTGATTTCATTTATGTTTTAAGTAAGAAAACTTAAACAAGGATTAAAATTACCTTTTTCTCATAAAAGATATGTTGATTTTTTATCTATTTAATTGATTTCGAAGTCCGAACCTTCTTGGTTCGAATGCACTAGATTTTATAATAATTTTTGTGGAAATTGTAATATATTG
Organism: Octopus bimaculoides; assembly: GCF_001194135.2. Lineage (NCBI taxonomy): Eukaryota > Metazoa > Mollusca > Cephalopoda > Octopoda > Octopodidae > Octopus > Octopus bimaculoides. The sequence goes on along the minus strand of NW_026344162.1, from coordinate 298 downwards.
TCGTCCATGAATTTCTAAGAGCACAAAAGCATAAATGATAAGATATAACTTCAAGTCTTTTGATTATGATTTCTGACTCATAAATAAAGCCACAACATTTTTGAGTCATAGCGACTCCCAGTAAGTGAGTAGTACTTATTTAATCAAACCTTGAAAGCTGAAATGAAATGTGCTACAGAATATATTACGCATTTTAATTAGAGAACAAGATTCCTTAATTTATGCTTAAAATTTTACGATTCAATTTAAGAAGATCCTTGGGTCTCAGATTTGGTAGAAGAAAAAACAACTACAAAAA
>NW_026344161.1:0-204 GCF_001194135.2 Octopus bimaculoides | reverse complement strand
TGCAATCCAATGAGATTCTCCTGCAAACAGATATCTATGTCAGCAACATTAACTTCAAAAAGAAATGTCACCCAATGCAGTATACTTAACTTCAGCAAGTCATTAAACTGAGCTTGCATATCATCATGCAAGTTTTTCAAATGTTCAGTATACAATACAAGGTCATCATCATGCAGATTATTGTTAATTGATTCCAAACTAGGA
>NW_026344160.1:0-217 GCF_001194135.2 Octopus bimaculoides | reverse complement strand
GTACAATGTGTATTATTTTTAGAGGAGTTAAGTGTTGTGTATGTATGTATGTATGTATGTATTCGTGTGTGTTATGTCTATGTATGTATACTTACTTATGTCTAAAGAAATAAATTGGTGAGATGGCTTCAACGACGTGCTTTATTCCATATTGCTACTATTGTTTGCATAAATCGTTACGCCCTTAGTATATAGGTAAGATCATATTATTACCACA
>NW_026344159.1:0-288 GCF_001194135.2 Octopus bimaculoides | reverse complement strand
GTGTGTGTGTGTGTGTGTGTGAAGGCGCATGGTATTTGTATATGTGTGTATTAATGTGTATTCTGTGTGTCTCTCTCTCTCTCTATATAGTAGTAAGTAAATACGTTTTAAGAAAGATGATTCAAAAAATTCAGTTTGTAGGGAATAAATGTTTGACTGTCGATTGCATATACACATGTATGTATACATATATATACATATATATGTATATACACATGTATGTATACATATATATGTATATACAAATATGTATATATACATGTATGTATACATATATATATATATATA
>NW_026344158.1:0-302 GCF_001194135.2 Octopus bimaculoides | reverse complement strand
GGCGCATTTCCTTCAACCTGATCAAGCTGGTGGGTATCTAAGAGATCAGTGGCGAATTTTTGGCTCTCGTTCAGAATAGAGTGAAATTCTTTCGGTCTTTCATGTTTTTCAACAAGTTTCAGCATCCAATCGTTGGTTGTTCAAAGGTATTTGGTCAGTCCGATTGTGGTGGTTTTGTACGTAAGTTCAAGCTGGATCAAGTCCCGACCTTCCTGAGGTCTGGGAAGGTAAAGACGTTCTGTGACTTCCTTCGGATAGTGCATCTTATTACAAGTCAGTAACTTGCGGATTTTTCTATCAAT
>NW_026344157.1:0-204 GCF_001194135.2 Octopus bimaculoides | reverse complement strand
TCATGTGTCGCCCGCACATGAGCCAGTCCAAGGGCACCGGCAACGATCTCACTCGAAAATCCTACGACGGTCCCAGACAAGAGCTAGTTCAGGGGCACTGGCAACGATCTCGCTCGAAAGATGTCATGTGTCGCCAGCACATGAGCCAGTCCAAGGGCACTGGCAACAATCTCGCTCGAAAATCCTACGACGGCCCCGCACAAG
>NW_026344156.1:0-304 GCF_001194135.2 Octopus bimaculoides | reverse complement strand
ATATATATATATATATATGTATATATCTGTGTGTGTGTGTCTTTGTGTCATGTTTCTCCACAACTTGACAACCAGTGTTGGTTTGTTTATGTCCCTGTAATTTAGCAATTCAGCAAACCAAGTCAATTGAATGAGTACCAAACTTAAAGAGACAGAAAAGAATAAAAGTACCAGGGTCGATCTACTCAGCTAAACCCTTCAAGGTGGTGTTGTAGCAAATGTTTCATTCTGAACCAAACAATGTTGGTGCAAAACATTGTTTCACCTGTAAAGAAAAATGTTAAACTTAAATTTTTTTTTTTTT
>NW_026344155.1:0-612 GCF_001194135.2 Octopus bimaculoides | reverse complement strand
ATAGATAGATAGATAGATAGATAGATAGATAGATAGATAGATACGGTGGTACAGTGAGAGAGAGGAGAATATAGAAAGAAAGGGAAACATGAAGTCGTATATCAAAAACGATAGAAAAGAGAAAGAAAAACCGTATGCATTTAAACCAATAGTTCTCAACTAGGGTCCGTATGACCCTTTGGGGGTCCATGTAAGATTTTTTGTTATTAAGATTTATGAGCCATGAACTGGTTATACTACTATAACCATACACAAAACAATTTCACAATATGTTTTATGCAGTTCGTAATAATATTTGATTATGAAAATATAACAGAATTTTTAAAACATCCAATAGCTGTGAGTTCAGTAGAACAAAATAGGAATCAAAGGGGTCTGTAGCCCAAAATTCGTTCGGAACCACTAAGCTAATCGATATTTGTAAGTCTAAATTAGGTAGACGTTGGATGAAAACCATACGGAAGTTCTCGGAAATTCATGCAGATGTGTGACGGCCGTAATCATAGGGCTCACATTCATGGTGAACCGCTAAGTGACGGGGACATAAACACACGAACATCGATTGTCAAGCGATGTTGGGGTGACAAACACAGACACACAAACATATACATA
>NW_026344154.1:0-242 GCF_001194135.2 Octopus bimaculoides | reverse complement strand
TATTATTATTATTATTATTATTATTATTTGCATAGCCAGTATTATTTTCCTATTTTTTTTGAAGCAGAAATTTCATAAAGCCATGGGAATCACAATACAAAGTCAAGAGAATAATGATAATAATAATAACAACAACAACAACAACAACAACAATATCAACTGATGACAATAATAATTATCGTAAAATTCATAATTATAATAATGATAGTAATGGTAGAAATAAGCAAACTCCCCCCCCCCTC
>NW_026344153.1:0-285 GCF_001194135.2 Octopus bimaculoides | reverse complement strand
ATATATATATATTTATATATATCTGCATATAAGTGACCGGCATGTACATAGGAAGATAAAAATTTGGCATATTAAAAGAAAACAAGTATGTCTAAATTTGCAAATATATTCCTATATTCTTGTCTTTGAAATGGTCATTGAGTGGATTTGTTCTGAAGTTACGCATTACAGCAGTTAAACATTTTGTTTCGCTGGAGTTTTGTTGGGTTACCTATTGTGTTCTCTCTCTCTCTCTCACACACACTTTTTTTCACTCACACTTTCTCTTACTCACACACATACAAA
>NW_026344152.1:0-426 GCF_001194135.2 Octopus bimaculoides | reverse complement strand
TGCACACCACTACTGATGCTTCTTATGTTCAGCTTTTCTCTCAAGATACATACACTCTGACAGGTATGCACATTTACATTACACATCCAGTGGAGCATACTGGCTTCATTCCTTGCGAGCTTACGCATGTCCTCAGCAGTCACAGCCCATGTTTCACTGCCATGTAGCATGGCTGTTCGTACACATGCGTCATATACACATATATACATATAAATACACACACACATATGTATACATAAAAACACACACAAACACACACATATATGTGCATAGATATTATCATTATCATCATCATATAACATTCATCTGCCATGCTGGCATGTGTTGGATGGTTTTGATAGGAGCTGCTAAGCCAGAAGACTGTACCAAACTCCACTGTCTGTTTCAACATGGTTTTTACAACTGGATGCCCTTCCTAATGCCAAC
>NW_026344151.1:0-380 GCF_001194135.2 Octopus bimaculoides | reverse complement strand
AGTGGCCGTATAAAAAGGGTGGAGAGCAACAGAATAATAAAACTGCAGAGAGAGAGAGAGAGATGAGAAATAAGATGATGTGTGGCGGCTGGGGGTTAAAGGAGGTATATGTGAGGGAGGTGTGAATAAAAAGATGTTTTCACATGATCTCAAATTCCTCGACTAAAAGACGTTCAAATAACTCCAGACAAGAGCTATATCTTCAAACTAACTGGAGGGACTGAAAATAGAAAATAGCCCATAATTTTTCCAGTGTTTTTTTAATATATTTAAACCCTGCTAAATGATATTACTACAAATAAAATAAAGCGGTGAGGTGGTAAGAACGTTGGCACGCCGGACAAAATGCTTAGCGATATTTCGTCCGTCTTTACGTTCTG
>NW_026344150.1:0-268 GCF_001194135.2 Octopus bimaculoides | reverse complement strand
AACAACAACAACACCAACGACTACAACAATGCGAGATACACCCAGAACGTACTCTTGCCTTGTCACCACCCCACCATCACACTCCACCCGAGAGTTCAGCACACCCACATCCACATCGACAAATATTATTAAATATGCTCCTTCTTTCCTTCTTTATTCTATAACCTGTAATCCGATCTTGTGTATATATTGAATCGATAGCAGATCATAAGGGATTTAAGTCAGTAGTAGTAGTAGTAGTAGTAGTAGTAGTAGTAGTAGTAGTAGT
>NW_026344149.1:0-213 GCF_001194135.2 Octopus bimaculoides | reverse complement strand
ACCACATGGTTCCGGGTTCAGTCCCACTGCGTAGCACCTAGGGCAAGTGTATTCTACTATAGCCTCGGGCCGGCCCAAAGCCTTGTGAGAGGATTCGGTAGACGGAAATTGAAAGAAGCCCGTCGTATATATGTAAGTATATAGGTTTGTGTGTATGTGTGTTTGTTTGTCTGTCTTTGTGTCCCACCATCGCTTGACAACCGATGCTGGTGT
>NW_026344148.1:0-421 GCF_001194135.2 Octopus bimaculoides | reverse complement strand
GAACATAACAGATGAGCACTGTCTGTAGCTGGTCTTCTCTTGGAAGAGCCTCGCTTCTCACATGGACAACTGTATGTTGGTTGCTCAAGAGTGGGCAGCAAAAAAAACCTATTTGCATATGCTCCACAAGGGAAAAACTAGGAACATTGTTTACAAAGAGGTGTTATAATCACAACAGCAAGAAAATATGTACATGATCACCTTCTTTTACGAAACTTCATTGACTTTCATATATTTATATTGATATACATATATATACGTGTGTTTGGGTGCGTGTGTGTGTGTATATATATATATATATATCTATATATAGAGATGAGAATGTTTGTCTGTCTGTCTGTGTGTCTATGTGAATCCCTAAAACTCTAGAGCTACACAACTCTCTTTTACAAACCCAGTGAAAATAAATATATTTCATATG
>NW_026344147.1:0-939 GCF_001194135.2 Octopus bimaculoides | reverse complement strand
ATTATTTTATTCACTTAGTTTTACATGTTTATACTTTTATCGCCTTCAAAATATTCTCCATCTGAAGCAATGCATCGCTCCAGACGCGTTTTCCACAATTCGAAGCAATGCTGGAACTCTTGCAAAGTGATGCCTTTCAACGCCTCCATTGGTTTTTTTCCTCACTCACCTCTTCCACATCTGCAAATTCCGTATCTCCAGCTTTCGTCAACAGTGATGACCTTCGAAAAGAGGTCCGGATCAACTTCCAGCTGTTTTTTTCAGTTCACGACATGCATTCAGTCGTGACTGCTTTTGATCTTCCGCGAGCAAGCTAGACACAAATATTACTGAAACTCTTTCCATTCACAATTCGTCGCTCAAAATTCGTTGGCAGGAGCTCAAGAACACAGCAGTCATATCAACAAGTTCGTCGGTTGTTCGGTGACAGTCCTCCAAGATCAGTTCCTGAATTTTCATGATGTTTTCATTCGTTCGAGAAGTCGACCGTCGCCCTGAACGAGATTAGCCTTCAAGCGACAAGTGTCCATTCCCAAAGCGTAAAAATCACTCGTAAACTAGCGTTTTACCCATGGCAGCATCCTTGTAAGCTGTTTGAAGCATGACAACTGTTTTAGCCGTCGTTTTCCCCCGCAGAAAACAGAATTTCAGAGAAGCATGCTGTTCCTTTATTTCAGCCATCGCAAAAATCGACGAACAAGGGAGAAGCACTGCAAAACAAAGACGCACTGAGTGGCTGTATGACCTCACCGGGCGACGCCGGTCGGCAGATTAATGCCTGAGAATCGCATCAAGTGGCTTCTATCGATGGAAGTCTGAACTATATATATATATATATATATATATATATATGTATGTATATATATACAGGTTTTAAATAATGCTCATTACATATTTTTCCTTTATTGGAGCAAATTTAGCTTACAACTGTGTCCAGTA
>NW_026344146.1:0-483 GCF_001194135.2 Octopus bimaculoides | reverse complement strand
CATGCTAGCATGGAAAGCAGACGTTAAACGATGATGATGATGATATATGTGTTTATGTGTGTGTTTGTGTGTGTGAGTGAATAGACAAATGAAAGAGAATGGCACTCAACATATACAGTAGCAGTTACATGTATTTTTAATAACAGTTTGACTGATCTCCATATGACTTAAAATTCTGTGGGTACATAGGACACATCCATCTCATCAGATATCAGGAGAGTGTATATCTATATCTGTATTTATATGTGCCACTCTATCTATGGGTGCATGAAAACATACATGCATATAAGAATATGTAGTTTTTCTAACTCGACAGCTGTTTCTGGGAGCTTGAAATTATGTAAAAATCTTAATGCTCATAATTAGGTGATGGAATATGCAAATATTCAGCGATACATAGTCAGCGATACATAGTCAGCGATACATAGACTGTAGATGGTTGCATAGAGATATTACTGTAAAACCAGCTTCCTTCAACAGGAG
>NW_026344145.1:0-281 GCF_001194135.2 Octopus bimaculoides | reverse complement strand
GGTGGTGGTGGTGGTGATGTTGGACATGGTAGTCATGGTAGTGAAAGTGGTGGTCGTGGTTGTGGTCGTGGCGTCGGCGGAGGGTAGGCGTGATGCTAGTGATGTAGGATAATGCTGCGCGTGCTTCTGCTGCCACCAAAGTTGATGTTCATTACGAGTGTGGAACAAGCACGAGGAATACTATGAGTATAATAGCAACGATGGTGGTGACGATAATGACGATGATAACAAGATGGATGATGAGGAGTAGATTTGTAGTTATGCTGCTGTTTCTGATGATA
>NW_026344144.1:0-593 GCF_001194135.2 Octopus bimaculoides | reverse complement strand
CACTCTAAACGCTTTGCAAGGTTTGTTTTTGAAAGTAGTGGTTTTCTGATAGCAACCCTCCCGTGAAATCCAGCTTTGTGCAGCTCCCGGCGAACAGGTTTTGTGGAAACTGGGTTCTCGAGGTAAACCTTAAGCTCTGCAGTAATTTTGAGAGCTTTACTTTCGTGATTCTTTCTAACAATTCGTGTAAGAGTCCGACTGTCCCTATCTGAAAATTTGGGTTTCCTTCTGGAGTTTTGTTTCGACAAGGAGAGTTTTCCTTCTTTCTAAAAGTCTGTCATTACTTTCGAGACAGTACTTCTTGATGCACCAAACATTTCGGCTGTTTTTGTTACGCTAGCGCCTGTCATAAGTGCACCGACAATTTGACCTCATAAAAAGTCCAATAGATCTATCATTTTAATGAATTTTAATTGCCTTTTTCTGATGATATCTGAAAAGAAACAGCAATTTTAGCAAAACATATTAAGCAACACTAATAATAAATCAAAAACATAAAAATAAACAAGCTTTTGAAGGTTTTATAGATATTTCAACAAAATTATGATGCTATGATGATAGGTGTTTCCATTATTTTGTCCATATATATATAT
>NW_026344143.1:284-894 GCF_001194135.2 Octopus bimaculoides | reverse complement strand
TATATATATATATATGTGTGTGTGTGTGTGTGTGTGTGTGTATACATATGAATATATATGTATATATGTATATTTATATATAGATATATATGTATATAGATACACATATATATATCTCTATATGTATGCGTACGTGTGTGTGTATATATTTATATATGTATGTACGTGTGTGACTGTATGTATGCATGCATCTATCTATCTATCTATCTATCTATCAATCAATCAATCTATACGCACACATGTCTACCCATACAAACATAGACGTCTATATTTTTACACACTCACACACATACATATATGTATATATACACATACACATATAGTTACATATATACACACACAATATATGTATATATATTGTAATTGTAATAAAGATTCCATAAATATCGCAGTGGGACTGTAATATGCATTAAATGCATATCAAATCAAGCTAGCTATTTCTTGAATTCAAAATAAACAATAAGCATTCCAGGTAAATTAATAGGAGCTGAAATTTTAGTCCAAATTGTTATGCAACTGGGTTGCTTTGTAAATCAGAATTAAACAAGGCAGGCAACATATGAAACGTTTTCTAGATTATTATTATTATTATTATTATTATTATTATTAT
>NW_026344143.1:0-274 GCF_001194135.2 Octopus bimaculoides | reverse complement strand
TTATTATTATTATTATTATTATTATTATTATTATTGCTATTATAAAATGATTATTGTTTTTTATGTATGTTATTAATATATATACACCAGTTTACCAAAACCTGTGTTTGGGCATACAATGGATGTATACATGATTAAGGACTTTTAAAATGGTTCTAATTTAGTTTTTGTATCGTATTTTTGTTATCAAGACTCTTCTGTGTATGTGTATGCATGTTTATGCGTATGTATGTGTGTTTGTATTTATGCATGTGTGTATATATGAGTATATATA
>NW_026344142.1:0-257 GCF_001194135.2 Octopus bimaculoides | reverse complement strand
TACCAACTAAAACTACTGATTGTTAAAATGATGTCTCACTGACTAGGTCGGATCCGAATCCCAGATAGTTTTCTAGTAAAATAACTAAAGAGAACAGTAAGAGGAAAATATTTAGCGTAAGAAGTCTTGCCACCAAATTTGTAAATATGTTTGACTACATATTTTTCTAAAGGTGCATTTCTGTTACGCTTATCTGTATGCCTGTTTGTTGCTTCTAAGGAGATATAAGTAACATAGAGAAGTGAACAGTAAAACTA
>NW_026344141.1:0-553 GCF_001194135.2 Octopus bimaculoides | reverse complement strand
CATCATCATCATCATCATCATCATCATCACTTTCTTCACTCTCTCCTCCACCTTTTCTACGTTTTACCCGTATATCAATATGTGTCCTGATGTCCGTTTATATATATGGGCATAGGTGTTTGTAAGAGTACGTGTACATACGTGTATGTGAGAGCGCATATGTCGATTGAATAAGAGCATACGGTATACGTGTTTACAGGTATTGGTGTATGTATGTGTACTCGTATATACTAGTAAATGTACGAAAATGTATACGTAACATGGCGAAGAGTATGTGTGTGTGTATAGGTGTTCGTATATATGAGTATGCGTATAAATGTGCACGTATATGTTTGAGCATGTATATATATATATGTGTATATGTATGGAATATGAAGAGGAGACTACAATAACACTTAATCGTTAATGAGGTCTTCCGTAAGTGGTCTCTATATTCAAGTGAATAATAATGGCAGACGATATCACCTCTTTCTCAGCATAATTTTCTCTGCGTCTCTCTGTCTGTCATTTATCTCCGCACTTTTAGCTCTCGCGATTTTCAAGCGCGCGCGCG
>NW_026344140.1:0-557 GCF_001194135.2 Octopus bimaculoides | reverse complement strand
ATATATATATATATATATATTCCCTAATTCCCTTTGATAAAATTGCACCTTTCATTTTCAAACCACAGATGGTCGTTTTCCATGTAGCGCTGATGTCGATGAATGGTTGAGTGACCAAATCTAAGCTTCTCTGCTAGTTTTTTAATAGTTACGATGGGATTTTGTCCCACCAGAGTTTGCAAGATATCTTCGTCGATCTCTCCAGATCTTCCAGCACAAGGCTCGTCTTCTAGACTGTAGTTTCCAGCTCGAAATTTCTGGAACCATCGTTGTGACTGGCTTATCTTTATTCAGCGATCCCCAAATACTGCATTAATATTCTTGGCACTTTCGTTTCGTTGTTTCCTTTCTTGAATTCATAAAGCAAAATATACCGAATATTCTCCTTTGTCACTTCTATTACAACTTTGAAAAATAACGGTTAAAATTGAACTACATTCTTCAAAACTTGCACTAAGAATAAGGACAAGGTAAAATTACTTACTACCTGACTTTATAGCAAGTTGATGCAGGTTGTTTATCCAGTCTCCCTCCGACTTATAGTTAATGTAATTGAA
>NW_026344139.1:0-506 GCF_001194135.2 Octopus bimaculoides | reverse complement strand
TGCGGCTGTCTTCAGTTATGGCTTTATTGATCAATAATTGATCTTTACATTATTATTATTATTATTATTATTATTATTATTGCAAAGGGGAAAAAGGAAATGCTCTCTCCTCGTGAATTTGTGAAGAAGTCGGTGACTAAAGCAAAATATAGTTAAGATTAATGCAACAAGTCTAAGCATACACCTGTATATTGGAAGACAACAGTAGGACGTGGTCTTGTACCCTTGGTGATCAGGGTGATTCTGGATCTGTGGTGTTCTTTGACTGGCCATTATTATTAAGTTGGAAAGCTGGCAGTATCTTTAGCGCGTCGGACAAAATGCTTAGCATCGAGGTCGACTTTGCTTCTCATCTTTTTTCAGGGCCAATAAAAACAAGTACCTGTTGATCACTGGGTCGATGTAATCGACTTACTCCTCTCTTAAAATTGCTGGCCTTGTGCCAAAATTGGAAACCATCATCGTCATCGTTGTCATCATCATCATCATCATCATCATCATCATCA
>NW_026344138.1:0-248 GCF_001194135.2 Octopus bimaculoides | reverse complement strand
TCTCTATCCCCACACAATTTCAATTGTAGCCTTATGAATTCTCTTTAACAGTCAGTTTTTTTTCCATCAAATTTCGTCATCATCACCATGGCCGTCTTCTTTCTCCTCCAGTTCTTCCTTCTCTTTATCCTCACATTTATCATCATCATCATCATCATCATCATCATCATCGTCGTCGTCGTTAACAGCAGCAGCAGCGGCAGCGACAACAACACCTTTATTGTTCCACCATTATTGACATCAGAATC
>NW_026344137.1:0-207 GCF_001194135.2 Octopus bimaculoides | reverse complement strand
ACCTTTCACCACTGTCTAACGGCAAATGGATACGTCTTAGTAAGGAGTGTCAGGAATAGGGGTGATAGAGAGAGAGGTACGATAAAGTATAAGGTATATTTGTATTTTTGAGACGATGCAATTTCTACATTCCACCATATTACTACCCTTACCCACTCTCTCTGCTCCATCACTTAGGCTCTATCACTACATACCTGACACTCCTTT
>NW_026344136.1:0-392 GCF_001194135.2 Octopus bimaculoides | reverse complement strand
GTCTGTCTTTATGTATGTGTGTGGGTATGTATGTGTGTGTGTGTAAGTATGTATGTATGTATGTGTGTATGTGTGAATGTGTGTATGTATGTGTGTCATTGTTCAGTCTTATTTCAAGATTTCTTACCAATAGAGAAAGAGCTGGTTTCTAACCTAGATCCAAGGCTCTTTCATTGGCATTTGAACATCAACAACAGGCTATTTCTGTTTGTTTGTTTGTATGTATGTATGTATGTATGTATGTATGTATGTATGTATGTGCGTATGTAGGTAGGTATGTATGCATGTGTTACATATGTGCATGTCCCTGTGTATGTATATATATAAATCTATATATGTATGTGTTGCCAGTACCGCCTGACTGGCCTTCGTGCCGGTGGCACATAAAAGCA
>NW_026344135.1:0-558 GCF_001194135.2 Octopus bimaculoides | reverse complement strand
ATGTATGTATGTATGTATATAGATAGATAAACACAGAGAGAGATAAAGAGAGAGTGAGAGAGAGAGGGAGACGTAGATAGATATATAGATACACACATACACACATATTCATTAAAGATAATCTTAATAACAGCAGATCATACACATTGACTTTTTCCATATTTTCTAAATCCACAACGCTGCTAGCTTAATCCTGGTTAAGAAGGTCTCAAGAATATTATAGTCGATCTTTTGCCTTCACTTGAAATTTGCCAAAAATACAACATATGATATGGATTCATGCATAAATATGTATTGTTTCTTTAGGCTCAACCCTCGAAAGCTTTCGCGGCTCCGTCAAATGTTAGCAACATTTAAATGCCAAATGTTCGGTTTGGTTTGTAATGGAAAGATATTTGGGCGGATTGTCGAGTAAAAGAGAAATGGCTACCTCGTGGAGTGTCTTACTGTGGAGATTCTTCATCATGTGGTAAAGTATGTTGATCTTCATGTGACACCTTGGGCAAGTTCTTCTACTATGGCCTCGGGCCGACCAAAGCCTTGTGAGTTGATTTGGTA
>NW_026344134.1:149-271 GCF_001194135.2 Octopus bimaculoides | reverse complement strand
CGTACGAACGTACGTACTATCATTCGTTCGTAGATACGTACATACGATCATTCGCTCGTTCGTTCGTTCGGCCGTTCGTAATTACGTATGTACGTACGTTCGTTCTTTCGTTCGTTCATTCG
>NW_026344134.1:0-137 GCF_001194135.2 Octopus bimaculoides | reverse complement strand
TGCGTACATACGTACGTACGTATATGCATTGGTTCCTTTGCACATACGGACTTCCGTATGTGCGTACGTACTCTCGTTCATTGGATCGTTCGTTTGTTGTTTTGTGCATTCGTGCGTACGTTCGCTCGTTCGTTAGT
>NW_026344133.1:0-469 GCF_001194135.2 Octopus bimaculoides | reverse complement strand
CCCCTCATCTTTTATGTAAAACTCACACAAATTGTAAACTGACCTTATGATGTCTCGTCCCTCTCTTTTATGCACCCCCTGGCAAATATAGGAAATCATTGTCACAAGTAATACTACTATAACAAAATTAGCCTATATACTTGTTTACTATCTTTTTCATCACACAATCTTTGCAGTTAAACCGCATGAATTATAGATATGAACAATTTTTAAAAACTTGTTTTTAAATCATACCTACAGTATATATTGCCAAGGCATACTCACCCGGAAATATGAAGGGTAACTTTGGAGATTTTTTCATGGGGGATTGTTGAATAAAATATATTCTAATTATACTATATTAATAAAGAGACATTTATGTGTTTGTGTGTGTGATTGGAAATGTGAGTGTGTGTGTGTATATACATAAATATATTATATATATACATATGAATGTATATATATATATATATGTATATATAAAAACATA
>NW_026344132.1:0-318 GCF_001194135.2 Octopus bimaculoides | reverse complement strand
CACACACACACATATCTATATATACAACTATATACACTCATACATATATATATATGTATGTGTGTGTGTACATGTACATATATATATATACATGCATACATACATACATACATATATATGAATATACACATATTAACATTTGCGTATATGTGTTAGTATATATATATGAATATGTTTTATATATATATGCGTATATGAATAAATATATATTATATAACATATAATATAAATATATATATATATAAAGATATACATATATATTATAAAATGTTATGTACGTACGTACGTACGTATGTATGTATGTATGTATGTATGTAT
>NW_026344131.1:0-372 GCF_001194135.2 Octopus bimaculoides | reverse complement strand
ATATATATATATATACAATAGGTTTCTTTCAATTCCCATCTACCAAATTCACTCACAAGGCTTTGGTCAACCTGAAGTGCCACGCACTTACCCAAGAAACTCAGCCTCTATGTAGACTCATCTGACCCATGAACGTTTAAATGATAATGATGAGCTTTTATCTTTTACTTGTTTCAGCAGCTGAGAGAAAACACTTTGAGTAAACTGTTATCTCCAAAACATAATCTAGTTGATATTTTTTGATTTTTAAAAAATACTTCAATTTTCAGATGGGATGTTGTTTTCTTTTTCTATTATGCAAACTGTCAAATTTAGGCCAAACACCCTCTGTATGTGTGTGTATATATATATATATATATATATATATATATA
>NW_026344130.1:0-282 GCF_001194135.2 Octopus bimaculoides | reverse complement strand
CAGTTCCCCTTCCATGCAGACTGCCCACATTCCAACTTCCCAACCTCACCGCAAGCTTCTTCTCAGGCCGTCGGCCATCATAAAGCAAGCCATGCTTCTACAACCCAGGATGAGGGTTTGCACCTTCCTTTCTGAGGTAGGCAGGTGCAGCCCACCACAGCCTTTGGGCTGGCTGGTACCCATTCTCCTTTACTATCATGAGGCTTTTTTGGGGCCTGGATTTTCTATGGGTAGCATGCCCTTGCTTACCCCCAACCTCAGTTTCTAGACATGAATGGTCCC
>NW_026344129.1:0-248 GCF_001194135.2 Octopus bimaculoides | reverse complement strand
TCTTTATCTTTTTCTTCCTTCTCTCGCTCTTAGTCTTCAGGTTGCGTGATGCGGAGCAATGGAGGGATGCTATCCATTCATATTTCCTGTTAAGTTTCGGTCTCTTTATTACTGTGTGCGTATCCATATTTGCGCGTGTGTATGTGCCTGTATCTCTATATGTATGTTTTTATGTATGCGTGTCTCTACTACACAGAGACATGTGAACACACACACACGCGCAGATAAGGGTACACACTACAGAAATA
>NW_026344128.1:0-416 GCF_001194135.2 Octopus bimaculoides | reverse complement strand
CACAAATGACCCGTCTGTTTTTGCCTGTCCTTCTAATTGTTGTTTCTCCTTCAGCCTTTGTATCGTCTATCTGTCCGAATGTTTTATTGTCCTCTCTCCCTCTCTCTCGGGATCTTTATGCTTTGACGGCCAACATTTTTTTATGTAGTGTTTTTGGTACCGAAACACTTTCAAACTTCGAATACTTGTATATTTTGTTTTATAGAACAGATAAAAAATTTTGTATTCGAAGTTATTTCATGTAAAAAATTGTCGTATTTCGGTAATTTCAGCCAATCACTGACGTCTATTGAGGTGAAAACAATTACGCCGTGGAATGTAAACAGCGGTGTTACGGGATTTTTTCCCTTGAATAAAATTAGTGCTATTGTTTGTCAACAAAAACTATCCGTTGTCAACAACAACTATCAGCGGTA
>NW_026344127.1:0-203 GCF_001194135.2 Octopus bimaculoides | reverse complement strand
TGTTAACATCCGCTGGGCAGCTAATTTCCACAACTGTACACAGTTTCTCTCTCCTATCCCAAATCATTATATCATGTCTGTTGTGCTTACATTTTATTGGGATCCTCACTAGGACATTCCACCGGTACTCATTGTTATTATGAGTGGCTATGGCTTCTACCATGTATGTATGTATGTATGTATGTATGTATGTATGTATGTAT
>NW_026344126.1:0-211 GCF_001194135.2 Octopus bimaculoides | reverse complement strand
TGTGTCTGTGTGTGTGTGTGTTTGTGTGTGTATGTCTATTTGTTTCTCCTTTTTCTTTTGTTTCATTCATTAGACTGCAGCCATGTTGGAGCACCGCCTTGAAAATTTTTTTTAGTGGAATGAATCACGCCCACTACTTAGTCTATAGGTATCTTTTGCTGAACCACGAAGTTAGGGAGACAATAAACACATCAACAACGGTTGTCATGCG
>NW_026344125.1:0-297 GCF_001194135.2 Octopus bimaculoides | reverse complement strand
GTGTGTGTGTGTGTGTGTGTGTGTGTGTTTGTGTGTGTGTGTATGCGTATACGTACGTATATGTATGAATGTATGTATATATATATGCATGCATGTATGTGTGTGAGTAGTATACATGTATGCATCTATGTATCTGTGTATGCTTGTATGTACGTATGCATGTATGTTTGCGTATATATGTATGTCTGTGTGTTTACGTTTGTATGTACGTACGTGCGTACGTACGCATGCAAGCACATATGTATGTATGTACGTATGTATGTATGCATGCGTGTATGTATGTATGTATGTATGTAT
>NW_026344124.1:0-702 GCF_001194135.2 Octopus bimaculoides | reverse complement strand
CACACACACACACACACATACAGTAATACCTCGACTATTGCGGGTGTTACGTTCCAAAAACCCGTGAAAATCCGCGAAGTAGAAACAGTACTGCACTGTATATATATTTTTTTATTATTCTTATAATTTGCATACATTTATTTTATAATAAATGCAAAGAACGCCATAGAGGAATCGACGCACGCTTAAATATTAACCGCGATATGGCGAGGGATTACTATATATTGAATATAAATTAAATAAAAATACAATTATATATATATAAATAATATCAAAATGTAAAAGGAATCATAGATATGTATAAATATATAGTATGTTATATATATATGTATAGATATAAACTATAATAAAATGTAATAGAATATGAAAATATATTAAAAAAAAGAATGAGAATATAGAAAGGGATATAAAAATATAAATATAAAAGTTTAAAAATATACAGTATATATCATATATTCCACACACGCACACACACATACACACACATTGGGGAAAGGCCATTGACTACTCATTAGTTCCTCTGCCCTTTGATGGATCTTATTTTTCTGACACAGACAGGAGTTTCAATTGTTGACTGAGAGAGGGAAGTACAAGACTGAAATGGCTGGAGGAAGAAGAGTGCAGGGTGGTCTTTCGAAGTTTGAAAGAGAGGGAATGAAGCACGAGAAGATCAAGAGAAGGCTTAGAAAGAATGAACCTGTA
>NW_026344123.1:0-414 GCF_001194135.2 Octopus bimaculoides | reverse complement strand
ACATAAAACATAAATGAAAACTGGTGCCCCCGTTTTGAACTAGATCCGTTGCAGTTAATGAAAGTGGTGGTGATGGAGGAGGGGTGGGGATGGAATTTTAAACCGTGTTGAATTGGTAATTTGATTGTCCTTGTTTCTGTTTTTCATGAACATTATTGTTGCTGTTGTTTCGGTCGGCACTAGTGGGGGTAGGAGTGGTAGTAGTGCAATTGTTTCTCACATGTCTTTTCCTTTGTATTGTTTTCGTCGAGGTTGTTGTTGTTGATATTAGTATTGTTGTTCATACATTTTCTGCTACTATGTTGTAGTGGGAAATTAGTAATGTATTAGTTGGTATTGACTATTGGAACAGCTAACTACCTTCTGAATGTGCGAAGCCGTATTGCTCTTTTGACAAAGAAAATGTAACTCCGC
>NW_026344122.1:0-415 GCF_001194135.2 Octopus bimaculoides | reverse complement strand
CACACACACACACACACACACACACACACACACTAACACTCACGCACACGTACACACAAATGTACAACACCTATATGTCTACATACGTACGCGTTGTATAAAGAGACAGGCAGACAGTCTAACAATGACAAAAAGAGAGGAAAGATAACGGAAATAAATCGCTTCACCACCCAACACATCACCGCTAATGTCGCAATCATCATCATCATCGTCATTATAACTAGCAAAACCAATAACAACTACAATAAGGCGCTGTTAAAAGTAGAGTAAGTGAAATGGTTTGTAATTCCAGAGTCTTTATCTTCTCGGCTTACTTTTTTTTTTTATTTCACATTGCATCACATGACTGTCAGCTGACACGTGAACAGTCACGTTGTTTTTGTTGTTACTAGAGTTGCAGCTTTCCATTTGTGGG
>NW_026344121.1:295-429 GCF_001194135.2 Octopus bimaculoides | reverse complement strand
TATGTGTTTGTATGTTTGTGTATGAATGTATGTGTATATGAATGTAAATATATGTATATGTATGTCTGTATCTCTATATGTTTTGAGCCTGGTGTTGCCATCCGGTTTCACCAGTCCTCTGTCAAGTCGTCCAA
>NW_026344121.1:0-284 GCF_001194135.2 Octopus bimaculoides | reverse complement strand
ATGGAAAGCGGACATTAAACGATGATGATGATGATGATGATGATGTATGTATGTTTGTATGTGTTTTGTATGCACATGTATGCATGTACATATGTATGTACATATGCATGCATGAGTATGTGTTTGCATGTTTGAATAGAGGTTTGTGTGTATATATGTAAGTGTATATGTATGTATATATGTATGTATGTATGTACGTAGGTTGGTAGGTAGATATATGTGCATGCTTGTATGTGTGTGTTTGTATATGTTTGCATGCTTGCATGTCAATGTGTATGTATGCT
>NW_026344120.1:0-530 GCF_001194135.2 Octopus bimaculoides | reverse complement strand
ATATATATATATACTAAAAGCATCCATATGATATAGCTGTAGATATTTTAAATCTGCAGGTATGCAATGAAGCCCCAACTTTTCATGCTACATATTTAACCTTTTATGTATCCTTTACTTTTTCCTAATATATCTCCTTACTTCTACAAACGTTTGTATTTTTTTTTCTCCCTAATGTCTGCGTGTATTTTATTTTCTTTAAATTAATATTTTCCTTACTTTTATGGTTTCTTCATTCGTCTGTTATTTCCCACATCCCATCGCAATGTCATTGCTATCATCCTTTATTCATCATTTACTGTATAAACAATGTGTATATCCAGCCACTCCCCAGCGGCAAACCTCGTATAATTAGCAACCTACATGAACTGATTTTCCTAATTGGCATCCTTATGTGAGCTACTTGTCTTCAACTTTTAACATTTAAAGTCACTTTTACGTAGTCATCACTCATGATTTCTATGGACATGTAATTTTACTACGAACACGGGAGTTTGTGCATGTGTGTGTGTGTGTGTGTGTGAATGTAT
>NW_026344119.1:0-248 GCF_001194135.2 Octopus bimaculoides | reverse complement strand
ACATTTCATAGAGATAATCTTTCTATTGTCAACAGGACATTTTATACCACTACGACAGCATCACAACTTGTATATGACTGTGTATCTGTCTGTGGGTGTATGTGTGTAAGTGTATAAGTGTGTATATATCTTTCTGCATTAGGTATGTTATTAAACACAAACACATCTACACATACATATACATATGCAATGACTGACATGCATGAATATATGTCTCTGTGTAACTATCTTAGTATATTATGTGAGTG
>NW_026344118.1:0-212 GCF_001194135.2 Octopus bimaculoides | reverse complement strand
GGAACGTGAAACTCTGAGTAACAGCTTTTGTGATATTTTTGCTGCTTTTTGATAAAGCATATTACTCTACCTCTCATATTCAAGTACTATTTTTTTCACCTTGTTTCGCATTTATGTGCTTACGCTGGTACATATATACATATGCATGCATGCATAATACATGCATATATACATGCATACATATATGCATACATACATGCATACATACATGC
>NW_026344117.1:0-335 GCF_001194135.2 Octopus bimaculoides | reverse complement strand
ATAATGTATGTTTTGTTCAATATAATGATCATAAATATTGTCTTAACGTAGAAAGTAAAGCAAAGACAAATAATAATGAGAAATGGACTCAGCTAGAGATGATGTAGAAACACAACGTTGTGTAATTAGTTTAATCACTGGATAAACAAGCTATATGAAGCTAGATGAAGTAGTTGAGACGTTGTGTAATTTGGGACATCAATAATGTGTATTTGTGCAATAATGTATTCATCATTTTATATTTCACCATTTGTAGTGCTGCACTGAACTTAAACTGGGAACGGAAAAAAGGCTCTCTGGTGTGGTGATTGCTAATTATTTAGCTCGACAGGGAG
>NW_026344115.1:0-475 GCF_001194135.2 Octopus bimaculoides | reverse complement strand
TGGTTTGGTTTAGAAGGAATAGAATGTTAGGTTTTGTTCTATAATTTTTTCTCTCAGTGAGGTGAATTTCCATATTTAAAAGTGTTTTTAAATTTTTCTGGAGAACATTATTTTTCTTTGTGGTTGGGTCGTTGATAATCTCTTTCTAGCGTATTGGATGTCCACCTAGTTGTCATCCCTTATACACGTGTAATACAATTTTTTCTGAATTTTCAGATTTTTTGATATGCTAGGCCACTTGGTTTTAAATTGAATTAATATTCAATTTATAGACCCTATATATATAAATAATAATTTAAACAGTTATGTTCTCCAGCCGGCAACATATACTGCAGTGAATTATTCTCTGCATAATTGTTTCCGGAATTTTGCGCGCCGGAGCTGAGGCATTTTGAAAAATAGCCACAATGTAATCGGTAGAGCTGTATGCAAGTCTTATTTCATGAAGACAATTCGCGTATAGTTCTGCAAATTA
>NW_026344114.1:0-200 GCF_001194135.2 Octopus bimaculoides | reverse complement strand
ACATACATACATACATGCATGCATACATAGGTCTGTTCAGTTATTCATTTGACAATGTAATTTCAACTAATCTGATCTCGTCTTTGTGATAGCTGATACTTTAAGAATTATCCTCTGTAAGGCTCGCCTTTAATATTAAGTCTTGTGTATGTTTGTGTGTCTTTGCGAGAGGAAAAGTATGTATGCGCATGCGTTAGTAT
>NW_026344113.1:0-210 GCF_001194135.2 Octopus bimaculoides | reverse complement strand
ACACACACACACATACACACACATTTATATAATATGTCATCTATCTAACAAATCTATTCAATTATTTCTGTGGTTATTTGCCTATATCATGCTCTCCTTGTATCACTCATCTACTTATTTATCTCGCGCACTCCTCTCCCCAACATATATGTATATATATGCACATATATAGCTATATCTATATCTATCTATCTATCTATCTATATATAT
>NW_026344112.1:0-603 GCF_001194135.2 Octopus bimaculoides | reverse complement strand
CCTTTGCAAATACAGACAGGACACAGATGTGTGTCAATAACCAGCTGGAGATGTTCTCTTGGGGCTAAAAGCAACAGTAACATCCACCCTTAGGAGTCAGCCACATTTAAGTGGCAAATATACTTCACCTTGTCGTGCAGTTACTGTTAATACCTCGTTCAGAGATTTAGCATATATATATATACATATCCATATATATCCATATATATATATATATGTATATCCATGTATATATCTTAATATATAAAGCTGAAGTTGTGTGTCTTTGTGAAGCCTTTTAAAAAGTTTATAGAAATCTACATTTTCCACTTTTTCGTAAAAATTTTTACATCAATGGAATTTTCTCGATGTGAACTTTCCAGTGCAGTAATTAGATTTTTTAAATTCTGTTTACTTTGTGTGATTTAAGGGAGATTTGGCTGTTGTTTCTAGCAACTTTTATATTTCTTCCCTTCTACCTGGAACGCCGTTCTTACACACGCGCTCAACATAACGATATAGAGAGTAAGAGTAAAAGAGAGAGAGGGAGAGAGAGAGAAGTGATACATACATAGTCATAGAGTAAACTTTCATCTCAGTATTCTTTACCTATTTTTCATAACA
>NW_026344111.1:0-296 GCF_001194135.2 Octopus bimaculoides | reverse complement strand
TCCACCATACACATTCTTTCACCATAGCCACAAGTACGATGAAAATGGCTTTTCCTTCACGTTTCAAGGAAGGAGGCGCGACAATATTCACAATAGACTCGGTTGGTAAACCAATGCGTCCCACACGAAAGATAGATAGATAGATAGATAGATAGATAGATAGATAGATAGATAGATAGATAGATAGATAGATACGAATTGTGGAGATATATCTGGTTTAAAATGAAAATTTATCAAGTTGAGGGATCGCATTCCCACACAAACCGAAATGCATACACATGTACTCATGTACAGAC
>NW_026344110.1:0-306 GCF_001194135.2 Octopus bimaculoides | reverse complement strand
ACTTAGATATGTTTCGACCAAAGATTGGTCCAGGCCAGCACCACCTGATAAGATTATCTAAATCCTTTTTAGATCTAGTTTGGTGTTATCATGGTCCATTGGAGTAGGGAGTTCTTGTTGAGTGAGTTATATCCAGGTATAGGGGGCTTATCTGGTATTCCTTAAAGAAATTTGTCCAGATTGCGTTTAAAGGGGATAGGATTCTTTTCGTCTAGCAGAAGTTCTATTTCTCCTGTTTCCACCGACATATTTATGTACATTTAAAAGGGTAAAGGTTTATCAATTTATTAATTTATTAATAAATCA
>NW_026344109.1:901-1752 GCF_001194135.2 Octopus bimaculoides | reverse complement strand
TTTCGGCTGATATACCTTCCAACCTTCTTCAGGTGTCTTGGGGAAATTTCGAAACTTGGTTCTCATTCCCAAGGTATTTTTCGATGTTATTATTATTAGTAGTAGTATTACTATTATTATTGGAATCGAACTCGGAATCTTGAGGTTAGTAGCCCGCGCCCATAAGCACTACGCCATATGTCCGTGGGCAATTATGGAGTGAAGTTTAGGGCTTATAAATCTAATATTTTTCTATCCATGATTAATACCGGTTCCAATATGCTGCTCATATCTGCACTTGGTCTGCTAAGGAGGTTGTTTTGTCCTAGCATAGGTGCTGCTTCTTTTAGTTTTCGTATTTTCCAGTGGAATTCTCTGTCAATTATTTTAGCTTCATCCCACAGGGAGAGGTGGTCTCCATTTTTCCATACATGATCAGCTATTCCCGATTTATCAATATCCCCCGTGTCACAGGTTTGCGATGTTCCTCTACCCTTATTTTGAGGGGGTGACATGTTGCTCCTCTGTATAACCTACCTCAGCTTCATGGGATGCAGTATTCGCAGTCTTTGGTTATATTCTCTTCTATTGGTAGTTTTACTCGAAGGAGATATTTGCGAAGTGTTGTATTACTTATGAATACTGTCCTAATGTCATATGGGCCGCATATGTTTTGTATCTTTTCGGAGAGCCCTTTCACATAGGGTAGACAGACAGTGGACAGTTTATTGGACTCATCCTCTCTCTTCTTCATAATTGGAGTGGATAGTAATACTTTTAGGGTAGTTGTTGCTTAACAGATCGTTATTGAACTTGATCATTTCTTCGTGGTGTGTATCACGACCGCTACTTATGTTCTTTGCTCGATGTTT
>NW_026344109.1:0-155 GCF_001194135.2 Octopus bimaculoides | reverse complement strand
ATTATAGATTTGAACAGGAGATTTCTGGCTTTATATGCTTTTTGGAATTATTATTTAGTTTGTTTTTGAATTTCAATAAATTTGAATATTGCCATGCCTTTTCTATTTCCTTTCCTATCCAGAGGCGAGTTTCATGAATTTTGGTTGTATACGCC
>NW_026344108.1:0-233 GCF_001194135.2 Octopus bimaculoides | reverse complement strand
CATTTCTTTTAGGGAAACGTTGTCATTTGCTGGTATTGATACATCAATTATATTATTATTGAGAGCAGTGTATATCGCCCAGTTTACTCACCATAACTACCCGTATTGTTTTCATCATCATCATCATCATCATCATCATCAATCATTCATCATCCATCATCAATCATCAATCATCCATCATCAATCATCAATCAACCATCATCCATCATTCATCAATCATCATGCATCATTCA
>NW_026344107.1:0-287 GCF_001194135.2 Octopus bimaculoides | reverse complement strand
TATATATATATATAGCATACATTCATAAATATATCTTTATGAAAATTTTGAAACGTCCCCCAATATATTCTGTATTATAGGACAAATTCCAAGTGCTCAATGCTTCTATCTAATATCTATACGATGTATTATGTAGTAAGTTGATGCACATCACACGCAAGAAATATGTTATATATATATATATATGTGTGTGTGTATACATAAAATATTAGATTCTATTTATAAGGATATAGCACTTTAATAATGTGCAATGCGGTGAATGTTATTTCAACGTTATAGTTCGAATT
>NW_026344106.1:0-342 GCF_001194135.2 Octopus bimaculoides | reverse complement strand
TGTCTTCTAATCATTCCGTTATTCCGTCATTTCTTTATTTTATCAACGCATTTGCAGCAGGATATTAGTGGAGACGTTTATTTGATTCATTCTATTCGAACTAATCTCTTTTTACTTAATGTTTACCTTTCTAATTTCGCTACAAACTCAACATCTATAGCGGAAATTACATCCACATCGATTCCTAGGAAGCCCGACAGAGAACTGCATCTTTAATTCTGACTGACTGCGCTGTAGATAGTATGCCACGCATGCGTACATAGCTACGTACATGAACACACATAAAAGTATGCTAATATGCATATATATATATATGTGTGTGTGTCTGTTTCTGTGTGTGTG
>NW_026344105.1:0-205 GCF_001194135.2 Octopus bimaculoides | reverse complement strand
TCTAGCACCTTCGGATGATCTCTACTCAACCGATACACAACTGCTACTCAGTTTTTTCTAGTTGTAGATAGGTGCCATTCACCTGCTAGGAAAATACTAATGTTCTAAGTACCCTTAGCACTGTAATATTCATAAGTGTGTTACAGTCTTCATCAAAGTAATAATTGTACAGGGAATCACATAAAAACCACTTATATTTTACATA
>NW_026344104.1:0-324 GCF_001194135.2 Octopus bimaculoides | reverse complement strand
TATGAACAATTTCTTTGAAGTATAGAAATAAACACTGAAAATAGGATATATTTAACATAAATCATTTGCTGAATGGGAATTAACAATATGATTAGATTACGTCAACCAATCATTTTTAAGTAAGATTCCGGTTTCACCGTCAGTATTCAAATTGTATTATTGAAATCTAACTTGCTGAACAAGATATAATTTATGCTTTCTCTTTTCTCTCCTCCTCGCTCTTTCCATATACACATATATACGTGTGTATGCATATATGTGTGTGTGTGTGTGTTTGCGTGTACGTATGTATGTGTATACATATATATATATATGCATATATAT
>NW_026344103.1:0-426 GCF_001194135.2 Octopus bimaculoides | reverse complement strand
ATATATATATATATATATATATGTATATATATAAATATGTGTGCATATGTATATGAATATAAATATATATATACATACATACATACATACATACATATATAGATATATATATGCATCTATCTATCAAGCTATCTAGCTATGTATATATATATATGCATGTATGTATATATATGCATATACAGTGAGTTATACTTTATTTAGATAAGTTGTGATGTACTCTGTTGAGTTCACGTGAGACTAATGGCACACATGCACATATACAAACACACATTACACATTTGTGTATTATGTGCGCGTATGTTTGTGAGTGTGTGGACATATAATATCATCATCATCATAATCACTACCACCACCACCATCATTATCATCATCATCCTCATCATCATTATCATAACCACCACCACCACCATCATTTTATCTCTGCTG
>NW_026344102.1:0-346 GCF_001194135.2 Octopus bimaculoides | reverse complement strand
AACATACACTTACGCGTGCGCACTGCGTTGCTTGGTAATAAGGACTTGCAATGCATAATTGTAGGTGTATGTATGCATATTGATGTATATATATATATAGACACACACGCAAACACACACATACGCAAACACATATATAAATACCCCTCACCACACATTCAAGCACAGAATCATACACACATACACAGACATACATATATGTGTTTGCAAGCTTAAATGTACATGTATCTATTACAACATATATATCTATATCTATATAAATGTATGTATATATATTTGTGTGTGTGCATGTGTATTGTGTAGGTTTGTGTGTGTGTGTATGTCAGTGTATGCGTATGTGTGTATT
>NW_026344101.1:0-296 GCF_001194135.2 Octopus bimaculoides | reverse complement strand
ATATATAATGTGTATGTATGTATGAGATACGGCATAAATAGTGGGCTTTACATATTTGTTTATTCATACAATTTTTGACTTACAACTGTTTCTGAAAAGCATTCTAGGTGCATCCAAAGTTCTGTTTATTGTTTATTGATGATGATGATGATATCCCAGGCCCCCTGTGTAACATGGCAGAATATGTACCAGGCTCAAAAATAAGCATTACAGTTGATTTTTGTAGACATATGCATGACTGTGTGTTACAAAGCTTGCTTCCCAACTACAACATATTGGGTTCAGTCCCACTGCAT
>NW_026344100.1:1751-1926 GCF_001194135.2 Octopus bimaculoides | reverse complement strand
ACCTCATTCTCAAATAACAAAATACATCGCTGTGAGAATTCCACAAACAACGTAAACCACATGAATATGGGACGAAGTTTTGGAGTGGTGCCCTATACCTCTGTGGTAAAGAAAAGGCTAGTTCCCCACACCATCATTTTTCTGGAAATTAAATGAGAGAATTAGACAAAAGTAA
>NW_026344100.1:0-304 GCF_001194135.2 Octopus bimaculoides | reverse complement strand
TCCAAAACTTGAAATAGTGTTGCACTACTGCCAATCTTTCTCCTAGCATGGAAACATTCGTTAGGTTGTTATGCAATTTTCAGTTTACTCGAAAATATTTCTGCTCTCGTAATAATGCAGTGATTCTCAAACTGACAAATACCGATCACCACCACCAAAATATTAGGGAAATATTTTATCCTCCGCCTCCTCTTTATCAATGAGAAAACAATACAATTCTTGTTTCCTCGCCATGGTTGGTGTTGGACAAGTTTTAAATATTCAAAATAATTTTCATTATATTTAATGTAGCGATCTGTCTATG
>NW_026344099.1:0-250 GCF_001194135.2 Octopus bimaculoides | reverse complement strand
GCGTATGTTGTTATCCATGTACGTGACGCATGAGTGCGTGCTTTGCACGTACGGTCGTGTATGCTCTCTGCGGTGTTATGGTTTGTATGCATGCATGTATGTATGTAAATATGTATGTATATATAGCTGTATGTTTTACGTATGTATGTGTGAGTGCGTGTGCGTGTGTAATTGTGTGTATGTATTCATGTATGTATGCATGTATGCATACATGCGTGTATGTATGAATGTATATATGTATGCATGAATC
>NW_026344098.1:0-253 GCF_001194135.2 Octopus bimaculoides | reverse complement strand
CATTTTTTCAATTTCTATTAACAAGTCTTTATATTTACTGATCTTGTCAACTTCTTCCCCGTTATACTGTGATCGCAAGGAATACTCGTGTCAATTAATAAACACACCTTTTTGTCTGATCTTTTATAATATCCGGTTAATTAGCTTTTATTGCCTTGTCGGTATGTACGAGGAAGTCCCAGAGAATCGATGCATTTTCTCTCTCAGTCACAGGATGGTGTTTATACCATTTGTCAGCGGTTTTGATTTTATA
>NW_026344097.1:0-477 GCF_001194135.2 Octopus bimaculoides | reverse complement strand
TATATATGCATGAAATACATACACATATAAATACACCACCACCACCCACACATATATGCATATTTATCTATCTAACTGAAAGACACCTGGCATAGATATATGTGTGTGTGTGTGAGAGAGAGAAAGAGAACATGTATACTTTTGTTTTTCGTTCTCTTGATGTTGCGTGATAGTTGTAAATGAGTCTTACTGTCATACAAATACTGTAATTTATGTCTAATGGCCTGTGAGAGTATGGCAGACCATACCATAGAGAAATATTGCCTTGCTTGGAAACATATGATGGTTGGTAACAGGAAGCACATCTGGGTATAGAAAATCCCTCTCAGTAAAATATGTCTGACCCATGCAAACATGAAAAGGTGGACATTAAAATGATGATCCTGATCTATACTATAAATTGCAGTGTTCTTGATTGTTTGCTTGCTTGCTTGATTGATTGAGTGTCAGCAGATTCACTCGAGAACGGTGCAGTGG
>NW_026344096.1:0-759 GCF_001194135.2 Octopus bimaculoides | reverse complement strand
TATCTGGCAGCTGTGCGCATAACAAATAACCTGCAGCAGATTTGATCTTTTAATATACGGGCAAATAACTCAGTATCTTAACTAAATGGCTGTTTTTATTTTCCTGTAAAACACTCAGTCTATTTCAAGTAAGGTAAACTAAACCAATCGTAGGTTCATTTATATTTGTGTCTTATTTTAAAATGATTGTAATAAATTTGAGAATAGGTCATATTAGCACTACTATCAGAATCAAAACACAACGAATACCTTTAACTAGACAAGAGAATCATCAAATTTACAGCACTAGCACTGATTGCAAACTAAGCAATTCTACCTCAGACCGATTGTATTATCGACAGGAAAGCATCTTAACTATTGACTGTGCAGTTCTATTGAAAGGAAACAACTGACGACTTTCAATTTTTAGTCCAACAGCCTATTGAGTGAGACAAATAGGATTTTCATCCTGATTGAAAAGTTTTAAGCATTGACTCCGCCATGTTTTGTTGAATATCTTTTCTAATACAGGCTCAAGGCCCGAAATTTTGGGAGAGGGGGCCAGTCATTTAGATCGACCCCAGTACGCAATTTGTACTTAATTTATCGACCACGAAAGGCAATGTCGACCTCGGCAGAATTTGAACTCAAGACGTAAAGACAGACGAAATACCGCTAAGCATTTCGCCCTGCGTGCTAACTTTTCTACCAGCTCGCCGCCTTTATATTTTGTTGAATATGAATTACAGTCCTTCTTCCCTGCTCAGCTTTCCATCAACT
>NW_026344095.1:0-682 GCF_001194135.2 Octopus bimaculoides | reverse complement strand
ATATATTCATACACATGTATGTATATGTTCACACACAGAAATTCCGTAATCCGAAAGTCGCCAACCATTTCTCAGTGTGATGAATAATTTAAAGAACAATCTATCTTAGAAAAGCGCAAGTATTTTACTGGAAATTAACTATATATTAATCATGGTCACAAACTATCCTATTGGCCATTTGGAATCTGATTTGTCTTATGATTAATCATAAATGTACGACACACACCAACCAGTAATAAAATTGAATTACTTCCCTTTGAAACTAACACGCTCACGCATACAAAACGAAAGGAAACAATATGGATGGAAAAGAAAAATAACGGAGAAAAGAGCAATAATGTTGAATAATTAAAGTAGGTGATTTATCGGGGGTGGGGGGTACAGAATTGGAAATGGTGGTGGAGATCTAGGGAGGTGGGGGTGGGGGGATGTTTCTGCTAAAACAGTGGTAAGTAGCGGCGTTGGTGGTTTCAGGTTGTGATGGAATGGAGAAAGCAGATATAGATCGGTATGGAGAGAAGGGTGTATAATAAAAATATTGCTTCGTTGCCATATATATACATATACACATATATCTACGTTCCTATATTTTTTTTATTACACATATAAACACATTTATACCTATAAACACGTTTTATACATCTATCTATCTATCTATCTATCTATCTATCTATCTATCTAT
>NW_026344094.1:281-427 GCF_001194135.2 Octopus bimaculoides | reverse complement strand
ACACACATACTTATATACACATATATACATATATATACACATATATATACACACGCATACACATACATTTACACATATACACACACACATACCTATCTATACACAAATACACATATATGTATATCCATACCCATATATACATAAAT
>NW_026344094.1:0-223 GCF_001194135.2 Octopus bimaculoides | reverse complement strand
CAAACAAATACATACGCATATACATATATATACATGTATACATACATATATGTATACACACACATGCACATACATACGTACAAATACATATATATATATGTGTGTGTATATATATATGTGTATATGTGTATGTGTGTATGCATGTATATGTATATGAATACATATGGGTTTTTTATATATATATATGTATTTGTATGTATGTATGTATGTATGTATGTATGTG
>NW_026344093.1:0-623 GCF_001194135.2 Octopus bimaculoides | reverse complement strand
TATATACATGTACATACATACATACATACATATGTATATACATATATATATATATTTATGTTGTTTTAATTAAATCATTTTGTTGTATATCTATTTATCTTAATTCTTTATTTGATTAAGATACGGTTGTTGTTTTCTTTTTGTTCTTTTGATGTTCTATTTTTTTTGTTTTTATTGTTTTTATGAATGTTGGGGTTTTTTTAAGCACTGGTTGGATTTTGTTGATGAAGCTGAAGTTGGGAGTAAAAGATTTTCACTCACATACACATTCCTATGGGTGTGTGGTAAAACGTTTGCTTCCAAATCAAACCACATGGCTCTGGGTTCAATCCGACTGAATGGTGCCTTAGGCTAGTGTCTCCTACTATAACTTTGGGCCACTCAAAGTCTGAAGAAGGAATTCAATATAGGGAAACTGTGTTAAAACCCCTTCGTGCACACATACACATGCACAGGCATGCAAGCACACACACAAACAGATAATAATTAATAAAAACAGGTTAGTTGCAATGTTAAACTGTAAAGAAGAATTATATACATACATAGATATATACATATACATATATAAGCTCATCGAAACGCCAGTGTTAAAACGTGGGTGGCTGATGAAGGAGAATGTTCTC
>NW_026344092.1:0-228 GCF_001194135.2 Octopus bimaculoides | reverse complement strand
GTAGTAGTAGTAGTAGTAGTAGTAGTTGATGATGCTGGTACTAGTGGTGGTGGTTTGGTATTGCTGTTGTTCTTCTTCTTGACATGTCACTATTTCTGTGTGCGAATGAGTCACCTAATATATTTCCTTAACTGTTTTTCCTTCTCTCTTGTTGTCTCTCTCTTGTTGCTCTTGTCACTCTTCAATACAACTGTCAGTATATATGTATGCATGTATGTATGTATGTAT
>NW_026344091.1:0-234 GCF_001194135.2 Octopus bimaculoides | reverse complement strand
CTATCTATCTATCTATCTATCTATCTATCTATTTATATACATATATATATATTATATATACATATGTATATATAATATATATGTATACACATACATATGTATATATAATATATATGTATACACATACATATGTATATATATGTATATATAATATATATGTATACACATACATATGTATATATTTGTATATATATATATTAATATATATGAGGTATATATGTATTTGTGTATTTT
>NW_026344089.1:0-332 GCF_001194135.2 Octopus bimaculoides | reverse complement strand
GACTGTGTAAGCTCGCATGGACTCCTCTATTTCTTCTAATGAATACCTTCATAAAATTCAAGTAGATCATATCTACAAATGTCTGAGAAGTACTACCATAGCATTGCAAACTGAGGGGGCAGAAAAGTAAAGCAAGCTGATTGTTTTTTTCTTGGCAGTCTTTTATCAGTTTACCTGATAATTCTTTCTGCTGATCTTGATATTTCAAAGTAAACAAGCAGACAGGCCTGTAATTTTGGCATCTGCTCATGCATGGTTCTTTTTGTTGTTGTTTTATTATTATACTTTCATTCATCCTGTTCAAATCTATTTGAAAGTGATTTGGTTAAATG
>NW_026344088.1:0-741 GCF_001194135.2 Octopus bimaculoides | reverse complement strand
GTTCAAATTCTGCCAAGGTCGACTTAGATTTTCATCCTTTCAGGGTCAATAAAATAATTACCGACTGAGTACTGGGGTTGATGTAATCGACTTACCCTTTCCCTCAAACTTGCTTGCCTCGTGCCAAAATTTTAAACCATTATTATTATTATTATTATTATTATTTATTTATTTATTTATTTCACCCATCACTACATTCTGACTTCGATTTCTGCCAAGGTCAACTTTGCCTTTCATCCTTTCGAGGTCAATAAATTAAATATCAGTTATGCACTGGAGGTCAATGTAATCGATTATCTCTCTACCCCAAGTTTCAGGCCTTGTGGCCTATAGTAGAAAGGATTATTATTATTACAATTAAACCTTGGGAGAGGCATTATGCCGGTAATAAACACGCACACTGGTTCAGTCCTTTATTAATTTATATAGTTTTTTGTTAAATTATTTCATTGCACTCTTGCAATCTCTTCAGTAACTTGTCTCTCCACTTCCATTTATTTTATTATTATTATTATTATTAAGAAGGCAGTGAGCTGGCAGAACCGTTAGCACACCAGACAAAATGGTTAACAGCATTTCATCTGTTTGTATGTTCTGAGTTCAATTTACACCTAGGTTGACTTTGCTTTTCATCCTTTCAGAGTCGATAAAATGGGTACCAGTTGAGCACAAAGGATGGTGGGGGCTTTCAATGTTATTACTTAATCCCCACTCTCCAAAATTTTAGGCTTTGTGTAAAAA
>NW_026344087.1:0-212 GCF_001194135.2 Octopus bimaculoides | reverse complement strand
CATATATGTGTGTGTGTGTATGTGTGTGTGTGTGTATATATATATATATAAATATATATATATATTTACATATACATACATATACATACACACACATTTATGTATTTGTGTTTGTATGTGTGTATGTAGGTAGGTATGTATGCATATATCTATGTATTTATGTATGTCTATATATATATACATATACACCTATCTATCTATCTATATATATA
>NW_026344086.1:0-268 GCF_001194135.2 Octopus bimaculoides | reverse complement strand
CATGTGACAAAGAGCCTTACCTTCCATAAATAAAGAGTCTTTAATCTTTTCACCACTGGAGAAGACTGGAAGGAGTCCTTTCTGCTATATGGACACTTATTTATGAGTTTATGTTTCCCTCACATCCATCAGCTCTGATCAGCCATTTCCCCAAATTGCTCCCCAGACCATCACAGAATAGCTGCCATGTTTCGTTGTTGGCTGCAATTTTTTCACATCAAATTCTTGATCACAGAGTCTCCAGACCCACACCTGATCACTGTCAGGA
>NW_026344085.1:0-361 GCF_001194135.2 Octopus bimaculoides | reverse complement strand
CTTTTCATTTCCTCACTGATTAAAAATCCTCAAACTCACCCAAACATTCCCAAATCCCATATATAGAATTACAAAGCCCCAAACTCTCAGATGTTTGACAACGAAAGCGACAAAGTCCAGAATGCTTAAGGGACTTTTTTATAAAGTCTTCCTACGCAAGTTAACAAAGAACTTACTAGATCTACGAACTAAAGTGTAAAATGTGTACTACTAAACAATTAAAAAATAATAAATTAAACTCATTAGAACTACCAGTGTAGTCATTGTTATTGTTTTCAAATATACCTAAATGTATCAAGATTCTCACACATTTTCCAATATATATGTGTTTGTGTGTGTGTGTGTGTGTGTGTGTGTGTGT
>NW_026344084.1:0-262 GCF_001194135.2 Octopus bimaculoides | reverse complement strand
GATAGACAAACAGACAGATAAATAGATACATACATACATACATATGTATATACATATGCGTATGCATGTATATATGCATGCGTGTGTGTATGTGTGTGTGTGTATATATAAATATATGTATACACACACACACGTACACACATACATGCATTACATAAATATATGAATATATATATATACGTACACACACACACACACACACACACATGTATATACATATACACACACATTGTTTTTGGCAAATATATATATATATATATAT
>NW_026344083.1:0-346 GCF_001194135.2 Octopus bimaculoides | reverse complement strand
ATCATCATCATCATCGTCGTCGTCGTCATCATCATCGTCATCATCATCGTTATCATCATCACGATCATCATCATCATCATCATGGTCGTCGTCATCATCGTCATCATCATCGTCGTCATTCTCATCGTCACTGTCATCATCGTCATAATCATCATCATCATTATCGTCATAATCATCATCATCGTCGTCGTTGTCGTCATCGTCATCATCATAGTCATCGTCGTTATCGTCATTGTCATCATCATCGTCGTCATCATCATCATCATAATCATCACCATCATAATCAGCAGCAGCAGCAGCAACATGGTCAAGGTCATCATCCGCTCGACCGTCAGTACTATCGCCA
>NW_026344082.1:0-286 GCF_001194135.2 Octopus bimaculoides | reverse complement strand
GGTGATGAACAAGTGAGTATTGGTAGGGGTGATTATGATTGTGGTGGGGTGATGGTGTGGATGTAGCGACGTCGGTGATATTGTGGTGGTTGTGGTGGTGGTTGTGGTGGTGGTTGTGGTGGTGGTGGTGCATTAAAACTGCTATTCATAATTTTGTTTAGACATAAACGTGATTAATAAAATGAGACACAATTGTTTTTTCATATTATGTATTTTGTAATATTTTCAACAGTAAAATTATTTTTTAAGTCTCTAAGCAAAGTGTTCCATTAATTTTTTTATTGCC
>NW_026344081.1:0-283 GCF_001194135.2 Octopus bimaculoides | reverse complement strand
TTTTTTTTGCAAAATAATTGGTTTTAACTTAAAAGAAGGTCAGAAGCTCTGAAGAAAAGGGCGAGCCGACTAATGCCATGTGAATGGATTTCGTAGATGGAAACTAAAAGAAGCATGTCGTATGTGTGTGTATATACTACTACTACTACTACTACTACTACTACTACTACTACTACTACTACTTCTACTACAACTACTACTACTACTACTGGTCCTCCGTCGGTTACGACGAAGAAGGTTCCAGTTGATCCGATCAACGGAACAGCCTGCTTGTGAAGTTAAC
>NW_026344080.1:0-253 GCF_001194135.2 Octopus bimaculoides | reverse complement strand
AAAAATAAGAGTATTGTATACAGCTATGCTCAAGAGCGTGTTTGAGTGTGAAATTCTAACGATTTTCGGGACGATAACTGACAAGGAATAAGCACACCCATATCTTGTGCATTTTCCGTTCGTTCCTGTGTCGTGATACTCATTCATGTTTGAAACTTAATGTAATGTTACTCACCCATATTTTTGTCCTTTTACGTAGTAGTATGTATTCTTTTACTTGTTTCAGTCATTAGACTGCGGCCATGCTGGAGCA
>NW_026344079.1:0-291 GCF_001194135.2 Octopus bimaculoides | reverse complement strand
AAAGGAGTTGGTCAGTTGTAGTGTGTGAGTTGTGTGATGTGAGGGTGTTAGAGGTGGGGAAGGCATGGGTGGAGTAGGGGTTAGGCTGAGGGTGGGGGTAGAGGTAAGGGTGGAGGTAGAGTTAGGGGTTTGTGGGTAGGGGTGGGTGTAAGGAATTGGATGGGGTGGAGTGGAATGGAGTGGAGTGGAGTGGGAAGGAGTGGAGTGGGAAGGTAGAGTAGGAGTGTGTTGGGTGGGGTCCGATGAGCTTATGAGGGAGGGTTGATGATGAAGGGGGAAGGGGAAGGTGGA
>NW_026344078.1:0-307 GCF_001194135.2 Octopus bimaculoides | reverse complement strand
ACTCTGCAACAAGCCTACTGACCTCCTTAGGTATTCTTTAGTGGTCTTTGAGGTCGTGATCAATTAGTATCATCTCGTGTATACTCATTTTCCCAGAAATTCTGTTTTCCCAGAATAAATACGGTAGCCTACATCGAGACATTGGGCACAACTTTCAAGGTTTAGATCGAGAAACGTCCGTGTGAGAGGCACCACCGTTTTCCAGCAAGGCTCAACTCCCTCTCACACAAACGGCACGACCCAGGACTTGTCGGGTTTTACGATCATGTTACCACAAGCCTTTAAACTCCTAACTGTTCTGAGTTAA
>NW_026344077.1:0-774 GCF_001194135.2 Octopus bimaculoides | reverse complement strand
TATCAAATTATAGTACTTTACTTCTACCATGGTCATCTAGGACTATCAATAAACACATAATTTTAAATTGATAATTGAACCTTTATAACATATATTCCTGATCTCTCATCTTAACATTTAACCTACTTAAATCAATCGTCAGGTTCCTGAATTGAATATCCTTGTTATTTCCTAACATCTTTTCTTTTTTCAGTCCCTTAAACCTTAGTAAACACATTATTATAAACTAATATTAATCCGATAATAATTTTTATTCACATTATAAAAATAAAGCTCACCTATGTGTCTCCTAAATAGTATCTTTATTTTATTTTCAACTATAATTTTTTTAAGATAATTCAAAATAGTTTTCATGAACCCAATATACCTAATATCCTTAAACTTTACACCCTACCTCTAGCCCCTGAATTCAATACTGACATTATTTCTTGATTTTTGTATAAAATAATTACATCTCTTTTTATTTATTTTATTAACATACCTCTTATTGTGAAAATATTGGTTAAACTAATATTGTTATCTGTATAACTATACTGATACTCTATTCAGACTAAAAGAAAAAAAACCTATCTGACCCATATACCTAGGGTTTTAATTCCTCAACATTTTGATAGTAGTAAAATGACCTGGTACGACTCTGACCAGGGAAACCTTTATAATCTAATACATTTATAGCCTGTCCTTACATACTGCTCACACCTTCCCTTCCCTTAGAAGATAAGAGACAAAATCAGAGACAGTTAGAACTTTTGTCTAGAATCAATTACTAGCCTG
>NW_026344076.1:0-565 GCF_001194135.2 Octopus bimaculoides | reverse complement strand
ACTAGCATCCACAGCTATGGGGAAAGTGATAAAGTACGTCCTGTAAATGTGTTTAAATATCAGATTCAGAACCAGTAACCAATACTATTGCCTCTAAACATAGTTCTGATAAAGTTTGGTATAATGAATATACACTTCAACCCTTTTGATAATAACCTATTTAAAGCTGCCCCTGGTTCTATATCACAAGCTGCCTGTTTAAAATAATCTAATTTAAAACCTTTTATCAAAATAACATAGTAATGTATGTTCTTCCCACTACACTCTCGGAGTGGTTGGCATTAGGAAGGGCATCCAGCTGTAGAAACTCTGCCAAATCAGATTGGAGCCTGTTGTAGCCATCTGGTTCACCAGTCCTCAGTCAAATCGTCCAACCCATGCTAGCATGGAAAGTGGACGTTATATGATGATGATGAATAAACTATATTTACTAAATTCTCCAGTTTTAAAATCAATTGAAACAAAGGCAACATATTTCTACATAAATATGGTATGGTAACAAAATGTTAACTTGGTTTGATTCTACTCTTCACCAATCTGCTCAAATCTCACTGAAGAGCTATTG
>NW_026344075.1:0-203 GCF_001194135.2 Octopus bimaculoides | reverse complement strand
TATTATTATTATTATTATTATTATTATTATTATTATATTCAGGTCCACAGGCATATGGCGTAGGGGTTAAGAGCGCGGGCTACTAACCTCAAGATTCCAAATTGGATTCTAGGCAGTGACCTGAATAATAATAATAATAATGGGCTAGCGGGATGGGCTACTCAACCCGAAGAAAATTCTAACTGGCCCTCACCTGCGAGGTC
>NW_026344074.1:0-329 GCF_001194135.2 Octopus bimaculoides | reverse complement strand
ATACATACATACATACATACATACATACATACATACATACATCTACTCATAAAACATGTTCGAGCACATTTTTCACATAAACATGAACCAATGTAGTATTCGTCATCCACACAAATTCCCATCCGAATCTCTTTCCATTCTTGATGTTTTATTGCTTTTCACGCTCGCCTGCATGCATATACGTGTGTGTATCACCGACTGTCAGGCTATCTAGATAGATAGCTATGTGTCTATCTGTCTGTCTGTCTGTCTGTCTGTTTATTTATCTATCGATATATTTTATCTCCCTGTCTATCTATCTATCTATCTATCTATCTATCTATCTATCT
>NW_026344073.1:0-277 GCF_001194135.2 Octopus bimaculoides | reverse complement strand
TGAAGAATCTCTGTTCCCCACTTTTGCACTGTTGATAAAGCTGGAGTGTCATCCCCTAATGTAACCAGCATGTCAGTATGAATGTCCTCTGAGGCTAAACTCTTTTTTCTGAAAATACATGATAACACCATGATGCCAAGTTTTGTCCATTTTCAAGAGAAGTCACTAGTTATTTCTGAAGTCTTCTTTGAATAGTCAAATGTCAGTTTACCTGGAAAGAAACAATGCAGTATGCAAGATTTCACAGATCTAGCATCACCCTTTCATAGTCAGCCTA
>NW_026344072.1:0-334 GCF_001194135.2 Octopus bimaculoides | reverse complement strand
GTGTGTGTGTGTGCATGTGTGTGTGTTTATGAATTTGTGTTGCAAGATTCCTAATGTGAAACTGTGTTTTGAAACAGATATTGTTGTATTCCAGGATGATCATTTTTTTCTTCTGCCAAATAAACACATACACAGTATATTTGTTCTTCACTCATTTATTATTATTCTTATTTTAATTCATGTCTGTTGTCTGGAAATCTTTCATTACACATCTGTGACCTCTTCAGCAACACTTTCTGTCCTTGTGTGTGCTCCTGCTTCGCTTAGTCCATTCTGTTCTTCTATGATGTGTATCGTTATATGTGCATGCACACACACATATATATATACATAT
>NW_026344071.1:0-511 GCF_001194135.2 Octopus bimaculoides | reverse complement strand
AGCAAGAGTAGATGACAACATTTGGTTGTAAAAATCTGATTCACTCTTATCTGGTTTTGCCTACAGACATCTCAAAAGTAAGTAGACAGCGAACATTTTTCAGCCAGCTGGCCGCGTGAATTCCCAGCGGTTAAGCTTAGAGCACAGACGTTTGGCGCGCACGCGTCAGATTTTCGTTTTCACACCAGATGACCGAATGCATCAAACAGAGACATTGCATCAAGTTTTGCAAAAATCTTGGTGTTATTCTTGCTCAAACCATCCAGAAGATTCAGGAGGCCTTTGGTGATAATTCTACGGACAAAACCCATATCAAAGAGTGGCACAATCACTTCAAACATGGCCGCTCCTCAATAGAGAGTGAGGAACACTCAAACAGCCGAAACGAGGAGCCGATATAGAAGGTTCGGCGAATAGTCATGAAAAGCCGTCATGTAACAATCCAGGAAATTGCTCATGAAGTGGGAATAAGCACAAGATAAGGAAGGGGAGGCGGGAGGAGAAGGGAAGG
>NW_026344070.1:0-381 GCF_001194135.2 Octopus bimaculoides | reverse complement strand
ACACACACACACACAATTTTATATTCAATTAAATGCTTGGTGAATCAATTCTACACTTCTCAGAGCCATTCCATTAATTCAAAATCGTAAGGTATCGTTTCCTTTCTTCTTTTTTTCTTTCCTCAGACCGGTTTCTATGTCTTCCATGATATTGTATGATTTTTTTTCCTTCCTTATTCCTTATTTTTATTCATTATTCTTACCTCCGAAACCATCTACGATAGATAGTTGCATGCTGGTTATCTAAATCCGCATTCCATAATCTTTCTTTTGCTAAATTTCGTATTACTCAAATCATATTCAGTCCAAGATGGACGAGGAAAGATACGATTTCTGTTTATTTCTTCATTGATTTTTACTATGTCTCTTTCTCTGTGTGTG
>NW_026344069.1:0-220 GCF_001194135.2 Octopus bimaculoides | reverse complement strand
AATTCTTGTTGGTACAAAAATGTCCCACTATCTGGGTTTCTTGCCGTTTTCTTAGGGTCTGCTGTTCCAAAGTCGAAGATCCTAGATGGGTTGTGATCTTCATGTTTCAGTCATTCAGTTTTGGTGAGAATTTTGCTATGAAGTATTTCTCTATATTTTTCCTGAAGGACGTATCGTTTCTTGAGCATTTATAGAAGGGAAAGATCTTAAATTTTCCTTC
>NW_026344068.1:0-458 GCF_001194135.2 Octopus bimaculoides | reverse complement strand
AAATAAAATAATATATTCCTCTATACACGATCATACAAACCCTTTTTTTTTGTATTTATTTTTACTCACATATATATACATTTATATATATATGTAGGAATAATGAAAAGAGATGGCTATTTGGAGGGTATAATTTTTATTTTAATCTTAATAAGAATATTTACAGTGAGTTACTTTGATATGAGTTTCGAGCTCCAAGTAACCGTTATCAGACTGGAAATTGTATGTTTTAATGGTTGCTTAATTACCAACAGATTTTTTCTTACAATTATATATATAAAACGAAATATATGGCTCTGGAGTGGGTGTGTGTTAAGTAACTTGTTTACCACCCACATGGTTCCGAGTTTAGTTCCACTTCGTGGCTACTTGAGGAAGTGTTTTCTACTGTAGCTATGGACCGACAAAAGTCATGCGAGTAGATTTCATCGACGGAAACTGAAAGAAGATACTCGTAT
>NW_026344067.1:0-246 GCF_001194135.2 Octopus bimaculoides | reverse complement strand
ATATATATGTATGTATATATATTATACATCCATATAAATGTATGCATATATACATACACACACATAGATATATCTGTGAGTGTGCACATAAGTAAGAGTTTCATTCTGGGGCTTCCTGATTCTTAAGATTTATTAACTCTTCATTTTATTGTTTATGTCATTATTTTAATAATCATTCTTCTTCTTCTTCTTCTTGATATCATCATCATCATCCTTATTATTATTATTATTATTATTATTATTATT
>NW_026344066.1:0-395 GCF_001194135.2 Octopus bimaculoides | reverse complement strand
CAAACCCAAACACCATATACAAAAAATAGCTGACAAAGGGTTGGACAATACCCGAGTAAGTAATACTCATTTTTCCATAGCATTTGTAACCGCATCCAGTTCTATTTAGCAATTCTGTTGCCAGGTGTGAGTGCCAGGCAGAACAGGAGTGGAGAGAGCGTGTCTCCCTGGAATATTCCTCTTCTAATGGGGATGGCTTTCGTTTTCACAAGTCCCTCTTTTGTTTGGAGCTGTAGCACTGTCTGCCATTTGTTCATTGAGTGCTCTATGTATTTTATGATAATTGGTGCCACCTTGTTTATGGCTAGGGTTTCCAGAATCCACGTGTGTGGAACACTGTCGAACGCCCTTTGGTAGTCCACCCAGGCCATACTGAGGCCTTTCTTCTTTCTGCG
>NW_026344065.1:436-769 GCF_001194135.2 Octopus bimaculoides | reverse complement strand
ACATACATACATACATACATACATATATATATGTGTGTGTGTGTGTGTATCTGTTTATATAAATATATATTAATGTATGTGTATATATACATACATAAACACATACATGCTCAAACACGCAGGCATATGTGCATGTATATGTCTGCATATATATATGTGTGTATGTGTGTATGTTTGTGTGTGTATGTGTATGTGCGTGTGTGTGTATTACATATTCTATGGGTTCTTTTAATAGGTTTTGTAAATAAATATGCATGGATGTATGAATATATGTATGCGTCTATCTTTATACACCCACCCCTCACACAAATTCATACACACACACACACACAC
>NW_026344065.1:0-426 GCF_001194135.2 Octopus bimaculoides | reverse complement strand
CACACACACACACACACATATATATAAATGGTTATATACATTATAATAACAAAATCGATCGATATCAATCAGGATATCATATATCGATCTAGGTTTAAAGGTAGTACGCTATTCACACACACATACATGCATTTGGAGTGTGTGTGTATGTGTGTGTGTATGTGTGTGTATGTATGTGTGCGTATGTGTTGTGTGTGTGTCACTGTGTGCGTGTGTGCGCATGTGTGTGCCATTGTATGTGAATGTGTCCTGTGTATATGATTGTTTGTGTGTGTATACATATTTGTGTATACATCTCAATGTATCTGTTCATACACAGCATCACATATGATTTAAACGATATGAATTTATGATAAAGCAGGTATGTCACTTTGAAAGAGTATTATATGTACGGGTATTACGTATAACTATATATATATATATATA
>NW_026344064.1:0-503 GCF_001194135.2 Octopus bimaculoides | reverse complement strand
GTGTAGTTTTAGTGGTATTGAATTTCATGTAAGTTTATTTCTAGCAAATAACTCCTGGGATGAATCGAAATAGTTGCAACAAATTCAATATAACTTGGTTAACTTGTCAAAAGGAAGCCTTAATTATTCTTTACTTCTCGTATACATGGAGAAACTCTAAATGTTCTTATCGATATTTAAAGCAGCTTTACAGTAACAAAAGCCTGCGGTATGCTACCAACTATGGAGATCGATAAGCAAACATCACAATATACTCACATGGACAGATTAGTTTAACATTACATTTCCTTTTTTGTAATTTCCTACGATCGAATCAATGTCAACAAATTTACATGAAGTTTTATGTATATACAGATTTTTTATGATAAAAAAAAAATACTCAATGTGTTTATGAAGATATAAAAGAAAGAGAGCTGATGAAAGCCGCATCTTATCGACTGAATACATATGTTTGCCGTATTAAAAATATTTAAAAAAATAATTTCTTCAAGAAGCACACAAGC
>NW_026344063.1:1346-2207 GCF_001194135.2 Octopus bimaculoides | reverse complement strand
ACATACACACACGCACAAACACACATGCTTACACGTTCATCATCAGCCGCTCATTGAACTATAAATACCACGAGAGTATCTTCCCGCCTTTTTTTGACAGCATTTGTCCTGACTTAGTCCATGACTGTTCTGAAAGACAAAACTTTCACTCATTGACATTATATTAATCGTTCGCTCGGTCTTACTACAAATATCTTTCTGTTACTTTGCAAGCACTGCAGATTGCATACCGCCTACATGTGAGAGAGAAACAGGAGAGGGAGGGAGGGGGAGAGACAGCGACAGAGACAGAGAGCGAGCGTCTCAGTGCTCTTACCGCCCGAGGGTTTTAACCTGGGCGGTGAGAACCTCCTTCGGGGCCGGCAAATGTCAAGAGGTCATTATAGTGGGGGCAGTAGGTGTTGAGTGCTGTTCGTTAAAAATGAAACATTTAAATCAACTTAGACACATTTACAAGAAAATCTTGGGATTGAAGTGCGCATGCATGGCTCTGAGTGAGTGTGCATATATATATATATATATATATATATATATATATATATAATCATCCCAGATGGAGAGAAGAACCAGTGTTCCGTGTGATAGACTTGATAATTGCCGAGAATTGTCGGCATGAAAGTAATGGTGACCTTGGTAACCCCCCACACAAAGTGTGCCTATATCTATCTATCTATCTATCTATCTATCTATCTATCTATCTATCTATCTATCTATCTATCTATACTTGTGGCTATGGCGAAAGAATGCATCTGGTGGACGCGTCTGAAAGGATTAGAGACAAATACTTTCCTCTCTGGTCAATCTCTCATCAACTTTTTCAAGTATCACTTGAAAAGGAAGGTGAGAGTAGAGAGGCAAGTG
>NW_026344063.1:0-724 GCF_001194135.2 Octopus bimaculoides | reverse complement strand
AGAGACAGAGACAGGCAGAAACAAGCAAAATGCCCCTTGTATTTGAATACTATGCAAATATTCTTTTAAAAACACTTTTCATTTAATTTTTCCCAAATTTAATTGTTTTCCATACTTAGAGTTGAAAAAGTCTCAATGACTGAAACCGGTACTGAAATGTTTTTTAATAAAATTATTTTTTCCTATATATATATATATATATATATAGCTGCACGACAATGTAGAGTATATTTGCCACTTAAATGTGGCTAACCGCTAGAGGTGGATGCTACTGTAACTTGTAGCCCCAGGAGGACACCTCCTCCAGCTGGCTATTGACAAACTTAGCGGTTAGCCACATTTAAGTGGCAAATATACTTCACGTTATATATTTATATATATACTATAACAGAGTAAGCACATAAATGTGAGACAAGGTGGAAAAAATAGTACTCGAATACCGGAGGTAGAGTAATATGCTTTACTGATAAAGCTGGAAAAACATCACAAAAGCTGTTACTCAGCGTTTCACGTTCCCGTTCGTTGGACAGTTTTGGTTGCGGATGGAACAAAAATAAGGTTATATGTAAAAATAAAGAATTACATTGATAGATACACAATTTCAAATGTGTATCTATCAACGTAATTCCGACGAACGGGAACGTGAAAGTGTGATTGACAGTTTTTGTGATGTCTTTGCAGTTTTCTTCTTCTTCTTCTTCTTCTTCTTCTTCTTCTTCTTCTT
>NW_026344062.1:0-302 GCF_001194135.2 Octopus bimaculoides | reverse complement strand
TGTGAGTGTGTGTGAGAGCGCGCGGGCGCGTATGCACATATATGTGCATATATGTATATGTACGTGTGTGGATTTTCATCGATGAGTTCTTGAAACTTGGTTATTTTCCCTAAAACTATATATTTTATATATATATGTGTGTGTGTGTGTGTGTGTGTGTGTGTGTGTGTGTGTATGTATGTATGTATGTATGTATGTGTGTGCATACGTACACACGTACATATACATATATGCACATATATATCCGTATATATATATGTGCATACGCGCCCGCGCGCTCTCACACACACTCACAGCACATT
>NW_026344061.1:0-209 GCF_001194135.2 Octopus bimaculoides | reverse complement strand
GTGTGTGTGTGTGTGTGTGTATGTGTGTGTGTCTGTATCTATGTGTGAATGTGTGTATCTATGTGTGTATGTGTGTATCTATGTGTGTATGTGTGTATATGTATGTAAACATTTGTATGCCTCTGTATATATGTGTGTGTATCTATATATATGCATGTATATATACATATATGTATCTTTGTATATATATGTATCTTTGTATATATATA
>NW_026344060.1:0-305 GCF_001194135.2 Octopus bimaculoides | reverse complement strand
TGTTGTTGTTGGTGGTGGTAATGATGACGGATATCAAATTCATATTCGTGTGTGTGCCTGTAGGTGTGTGCGTTTCTATTTGTTCCAACTCTTCGAAGTATTAGTAAGAATCATAACTTGAAGCAGAATTACTTATATGATACCTAATATTGTCACACATAGCTCTCATACAACTGTATACTATCTTACATCTTGTGAGAAAATTGCCAAAGTATCAATTTATTTATCAACGCAGGAATTATTTCTAGCTTATAAGTGGTTCCGTCAGTTGGTCTAGTATGTTTTTTTGTTCGTCTTTTTTTTTT
>NW_026344059.1:0-269 GCF_001194135.2 Octopus bimaculoides | reverse complement strand
AACACCATTATGATGTACGGTTGTATAACATCTCATGTCTTTTCAACTTGCTTTTCTGCATGTTTTCATAGGTCAACTATGAATGTTGTATATGAATGTTATCTATTTTTATTGTCTGCCTGCTACTAATAATAAGGCCCCGAGGAGATGTAGTATCCCATATTTTATAATATGCATGAATCGATCTGGATATTGCATCGAAATAATCATAGGTCATTTTGATTATTATAATAAAGTATTTTCAATGGATCAGTTTTGAGCTCTCATTT
>NW_026344058.1:0-285 GCF_001194135.2 Octopus bimaculoides | reverse complement strand
CTTTCGAAGATGTCAACATTCGTATTTATTTCAATTTGGCATCTATTTCATCAATCTCTTGTTAGAGAACATAAAGGGATACGAGATCAGTTAACAGCAGTTTATAGATTGGCGTAAAATTAATCTGTCACACACACACACACAAACAAATAACATCTTGAGAAATTTTGACAGTGATCTAGATACATCTCAGGTTTCTGATAGCAGACATGCATGTTTTGCTATAAAAGACGTATTAAAACACAAAAGTTATTGCCCATGTACACACACACACACACATACACA
>NW_026344057.1:0-261 GCF_001194135.2 Octopus bimaculoides | reverse complement strand
TATATATAATGGATGCGTATATACGAGTACACACACATGTGTGTGTGTGCATGTGTGTGTGTCTGTGTGAGTGTGTTCTTTTACTACTTTCGTTCAGTGGACTGCAGTGATACGAAGATACCGCCTTCAAAAGTTTTCAGTCGATTATGAGATATCATTTGACGAATTCCTGTGTAACAGCACATAAACACCAATTCTAGTTTCCTTTAACCCGTGTGTATGTAAAGGCGGACACATTACGCTTACTCATATGTGTATATA
>NW_026344056.1:0-675 GCF_001194135.2 Octopus bimaculoides | reverse complement strand
ATATATATATATATATATCCATGTATATATACAGATATATGTATATATATTTTTGTGCATATGTGTGTGTATGTATTCATACGTGTTTACATATGTATATATACATAACACACGAATACATATGTATGCATTATATATGTGCGTGTGACAGGGAGCAAGCACATGGGAACATATTTATTTTATTGAAAGAAAAGCAGTTAAATCCACTAATATATTTTAACGCTACAATGTTTTTATTCTTATTCATATTGTTTATTCGAATTCTTAGTATTATAGACTGGAATTGAAATATACGACGTGTACCAATTATTCCAAGAGCTCTACAATTGAGTTGGCAGACCCACCATCATAAAACCTGATTTGGAATTACCATATTCTGACTTATATTGCTTCCATTATCTTTAATACTTTCTGTAAAGTAAAAGTTACTTTAAATTATCAACTAGATCTTATATATATTTACAGTTATTATCTTCACAACTGGAATATTTTCCTAACTGATATTAGCTCCTTGCTGCGTGCGTGTGTATGTCAGCTGACATGTGTGTGTTCGTGCGCGCACGGATGCTTGCACGCGTGTGTGTATGTGTTTTTGCATTCAATGTTGCTGCGTAGATTCAGCTGAAATAAAATTTCATTTCCCCCAGGTTTCGCATAACTAACGGTTACATTCAT
>NW_026344055.1:0-485 GCF_001194135.2 Octopus bimaculoides | reverse complement strand
ATATATATATATATATATATATATATATGTATCTATCTTATATATACATATATAGGTATATGAATACACACGAGTATCCGTACATATGCATATATGCTCTTTTGTATGTATATGTCCGATGAGAAAAGATGGCCGAAATAGCGTACATAACTTGAGCGGAACATTTTCTTCTCAATGTCTGCCTTGGAAACGTTTGATGTGTAAATCTTTTCAATTTACCTTTGACTCAATAATGCTTCCGACGTTTTCAAGCAGTGTTACGATCAGCCAGGTCACTAAAGTTTAATCTAATTTCAGGCTTATTACAACTCTCTTCAGCTATTCACACTTCTCTTAGTCTCACACGCATACACACCCACACGCACACACGAATAAGCATGTAGACAAATATAAATAGTATACACACACTTACAATTACACTTGATACAGACGTATACGAATATGTACAGAATGTGTGTGTGTATGTATATATACATAGGTATATA
>NW_026344054.1:0-206 GCF_001194135.2 Octopus bimaculoides | reverse complement strand
AATACTTCATTTAGAGAATTAACATATATATATATACATATATATATATAGATGTGTATGTATGTGTGTCTGTTTCTGAGTGTATGTATGCGTGTCTGCGTATTTTTTGATGAGCCTGTGTATATATATGTATATATATATGTATATATATATATTTCTGTGCGTATGTGTATTTTTATGTGTGTATATATATATATATATATATA
>NW_026344053.1:0-508 GCF_001194135.2 Octopus bimaculoides | reverse complement strand
TACGTTGCTTGTTGTTTGTTGTTTGTCTGTGCTTCTTTGTTTGTTTATTTTTTTATTAATGAGGGAGTCGGAGGATGAGGGAGTCGGAGAATATGAGAGTGAGAAAATGAGGAAGTTGGAGAATGAGGGAGTTGGAGAATGAAGGAATGGGAGAATGAGGGAGTCAGAGAATGAGGAAGTGAGAGAACGAAGGAGTGGGAGAATGAGGGAGTTGGGGAATGAGGGAGTCGGAGAATGAAGAAATCGGAGAATGAGGGAGTCGGAGAATGAAGAAATCGGAGAATGAGGGAGTCGGAGAATGAGGGAGTCGGAGGATGAGGAAGTGAGAGAATGAAGGAGTGGGAGAATGAGGGAGTTGGAGAATGAGGGAGTCGGGTAATGAGGGAGTCGGGTAATGAGGGAGTCGAGTAATGAGTGAGTCGGAGAATGAGGGAGTCGGAGAATGAGAGAGTCAGAGAATGAGGAAGTGAGAGAATGAAGGAGTGGGAGAATGAGGGAGTTGGAGAAT
>NW_026344052.1:0-314 GCF_001194135.2 Octopus bimaculoides | reverse complement strand
AAAGTAGTGGTTTTCTGATTGCAGCCATCCTGTGAAATCCGGCTTTGTGCTGTTCCCGGCGAACAGTTTTTGTGGAAACTGGGTTCTTGAGGTGATCATTAAGCTCTGCAGTAATTTTAGGAGCTGTACTTTTGCGATCCTTTCTAACAATTCGCGTAGGAGTCTGATGGTTCCTATCTGAATTTTTTGATTTTCTTCCAGTGTTTTGTTTCGATAAGGAGGTTTTTCCCTCTTTCTATAAGGCTATCGAGAAAGTACTTCTTAATACACCAAACATTTCGGCTGTTTTCGTTACACTAGTGCTTGCCATACGA
>NW_026344051.1:0-237 GCF_001194135.2 Octopus bimaculoides | reverse complement strand
TAACTTAGCTTGAATTGTCATAATTAGTAACCAGGGATATATTATGTTGAAGGATGGAAATTGATATTGAAGTATTATCTATACATTGGCAAGAATGAAATAATTTGAAAATGAGATTCGGATGTATCTCTGGAAGTAATGCAAGTAAGAATGGTGTGTCAAATGACTGCTGTTTATGAGTTCAGATAATCAGTAACTATTGATGTAGTAATAAACCATCCATATCCAGCCCAAATA
>NW_026344050.1:375-544 GCF_001194135.2 Octopus bimaculoides | reverse complement strand
TTCCCTTCCACAAGAAGCGGAAGAGTATGCGTTCCAGTTTGGTGATGGTACGATCGGGACAAGGCACGACAGTCAGACGGTATTCGATGACGGATGCAATGTACGCGTTCGCCACCTCCGCCCGACCTTTTAGGGATAGCTTCCTCTCGGCCCATTGCCGGGTGAGAGT
>NW_026344050.1:0-365 GCF_001194135.2 Octopus bimaculoides | reverse complement strand
CAATGTACGCGTTCGCCACCTCCGCCCGACCTTTTAGGGATAGCTTCCTCTCGGCCCATTGCCGGGTGAGAGTGACCACCCTAGTCGTTATTTCGCCCCAGTTCTTCTCCATTTGCAGGTCCGAACCGAACCAGACTCCGAGCAATTTAACCGGCCCGTCCCCACGAGAGCTGGGATGTGGGACGAGCGTGTCTGCATACGCGGACGACGTCACCGTCATAGTGTCGAGCCAAAAGCACATCAAGCTGGTCGGCGAGAGACTAAAAGAATACGAAGCGGTAACGGGAGCAAACATTAACCGGGATAAGGCTGTTAGACGGCATGGGTTTGCTTCTCCAGGTGCCGAGCCGCAAGCCCACTGACTT
>NW_026344049.1:0-353 GCF_001194135.2 Octopus bimaculoides | reverse complement strand
CACACACACACACACACACACACACACACACATGTATATATATATATTTTACGACGGGCTTCTTTTCAGTGTTCGTCTACCAAATTCACTCACAAGGCTTTGGTAGGCCCGAGGCTATAGTAGAAGACACTCGTCTAAGATGCCACGCAGTGGGACTGAACCCGTAACCAT
Organism: Octopus bimaculoides; assembly: GCF_001194135.2. Classification (NCBI taxonomy): domain Eukaryota; kingdom Metazoa; phylum Mollusca; class Cephalopoda; order Octopoda; family Octopodidae; genus Octopus; species Octopus bimaculoides. The sequence continues at coordinate 182 of NW_026344049.1, read as the reverse complement.
GTGGTCTGGAATCAAGCTTCTTATCACACGGCAACGCCTGCACCTGTAGTTTTCTACAGGAATTACTATTAAAACTAACAGATATCAATGACTTTTCTCTTTAGTGAAACACCATTTGCTTTTGATGATATATCTCATCAAATCTTGCTTGACTCGTATTTTAATCTGATCCCTGGAACCTT
>NW_026344048.1:0-510 GCF_001194135.2 Octopus bimaculoides | reverse complement strand
TATATATGTATGTATGTATATGTATGTATACTTATATATATGTATATGTATGTATACTTATATATATGTATATATATGTATACTTATATATATGTATATGTATGTATACTTATATATGTGTGTGTGTGTTTGTGTGTATATGTGTATGTATGTATACTTATATTAAATTTTGAATTAGAAGCAGCTCTACTAATGTTAATATTATTAATGTCACATACTTGATGTTTTCATTTGTTTAAATACCTATTAGCTGTGATATTTCATCCAGGGAAAGTCCCTTTAAGATATCAAGTGTTATAAAGTACTGTATACCTCAAAATGATTTGTTTCACCTGGTTTTGTATATTCAGTGTTTTTTATGCTCAATGTCTTAAAGGGACTTTTCCTTGATGAAATTCTGCTGCTAATATGCATTTAAACACAATGCATACATTAAGTATGTGACATCAATAATGTTCACATATATATAGTCATACCTACATACATATGTGTATGTGTGTGTATATACTA
>NW_026344047.1:0-345 GCF_001194135.2 Octopus bimaculoides | reverse complement strand
TATATATCTTCATACACACGCATAGGGACATACACAATCACATACACACATATATGTCAAAACGCCTTTTCTTTATCTCCCATATATGTGTGTGAAATATATGTATGCTTTGTTTTTACATTAATATATAAATAAATATTGTTTCAAAATTAATATATTTTTATAGTTTGCCAAATTGAAATTATACTACTTCTGCAAAGAACAGCGTCTGTCTAGTTATCTTTTATATACAGACACATACCAGACAGACACACGCGCACACATATGTGCCAAGTTGATTTTGTGTATGACTGCGAGAAGGTTTGCGAGAAAACGTATATATATATATATATATATATATATATA
>NW_026344046.1:0-272 GCF_001194135.2 Octopus bimaculoides | reverse complement strand
TATAGAACAAATGTTAATATATTTAGAGATAATCACTTTTATTGCTAAATAAACACACGTACTATATGCTTGTTCTTCACTTGTTTATTATTGTTCTTATTTTATGGCTCCTTCTGTTCTGTTTAGTCCAGAAAGTGATTAAAAGAATAGGAGGAGACGTAGGATGGAGAGTCGCTAAAGAAGTCACAGGATGTGAGACGAAAGATTTCCAGACAATGGACATAAAATGATAATAATGATAATAATAATAATAATAATAATAATAATAATAA
>NW_026344045.1:0-224 GCF_001194135.2 Octopus bimaculoides | reverse complement strand
CGACGACGACGACGACGACGATGATGATGATGGTGATGATGATGATGATGGTGGTGATGATGATGACGGTAGTGGTGGTGGTGGTGGTGGTGTTGGTGATGATGATGATGATGATGACGACGAAATGATAGCAGTGGTGGCAGTATTACTGTTCATTGTAAGGCGGACTTGCGGGGTATTTCGCCCGTCGCTACGTTCTGAGTTCAAATTCCGCCGTGGTCGAC
>NW_026344044.1:0-307 GCF_001194135.2 Octopus bimaculoides | reverse complement strand
ATATCTTCGGTTGTTAATTAACAATTAATAGATAGCTTGTATACAAGTATACAATGACAACAATATAACAGAATGACATTAGCCTTTAGGGAATATAAATTCAGACTGTATTTAATATCTCATCTAAAGCATTGCAACCACACAGTTAAATCACTAATTGTAGTTTTCCCGTGAATAATTTTTCTGGAATTTTTTTTTACTTCTGGTATTTGTCTGTGATCTTTGACTTGTTACTTGTTCCTAAGAATTATGCATTTATATAATAGATGTGTATATCTATCTATCTATCTATCTATCTATCTATCTA
>NW_026344043.1:0-351 GCF_001194135.2 Octopus bimaculoides | reverse complement strand
TCCTCCATTCTCACCATATATGTATGTATATACATAGGTATATGTACATAGGTATATACATGTGTATACACATAGGTATATGTACATAGGTATATACATGTGTATACACATAGGTATATACATGTGTATGTACATATATATTTCATAGGCCTAAATAAATGTGTGTGTGTGTGTGTGTATAGTATAATGTGCAGGCAAGTCTGTATGGTTAAGAAGGTTGCTTCTCAACCATGTGGTTCCAGGTTCAGTCCCACTGTGTGGCATCTTGGGTATGTGTCTTCCACTATAGCCCTTGGCCAACAAAAGCCTTGTGAGAAAATTTGGTAGAGAGAAACTGAAAGAAGCCCATTA
>NW_026344042.1:0-338 GCF_001194135.2 Octopus bimaculoides | reverse complement strand
TATACACACAATATGGAGTTTTTGTATTTACTTATTTAGTTGAGAAGATTCTTGCTGTGAATACGTGAAAACAACAGATTTTATTGCATCTCGGTAGGCTCATCATGCCAAAAATAACCACATGCACTGGTTATATTTCACTTTTATCTTTATTAGCCAATTCATTAAAATATAATCTATTAACAATTCGATTGCTTGATCAATCATTTCGTCAATCACAACTTGGTCTGTCAAAGTTTTTTCATCATCATTCGCAGCAACCTCACCAGTGACATAATCTTCGCTCCCTAATCCAGGCCTACATCATGTCTGTCTACCTGTCTCCTTTGCATGAATAT
>NW_026344041.1:0-203 GCF_001194135.2 Octopus bimaculoides | reverse complement strand
AGCTAGGATGATAATGATGAAGATGAGGAAGATAATGGTGATGATGATGATGACAACGATGATAATAATAATGGTGATGATGATGATAAGGATAAAGTTGATAATAATGATGGTGATTGTGATGATGATGGTCATTACGATAGTGATGATAACGATGGTGAATATGATGAGAATGATGATGATGACAATGACGCCACTGATCA
>NW_026344040.1:0-521 GCF_001194135.2 Octopus bimaculoides | reverse complement strand
GTAATTTTTATGATATTTTACGTCTAATTATTTTTTTGTATAATAGTGCTCACTTGTTTATTAAATATTACTTTCATTATTTTATCACAGTCATAATCTCTCATTTTTAAACAAACATCAAGGTAGTCCAACAATGGAGGAGGAAAGAGATTTCAGTTCAGCAGTGCATTTCAATTCAGCAGCTTTGCAGTGTGTATGTGTGAGAGAGAGAGAGAGAACATTGCAAACAATGAATGGAATAAACATGAAATGAAAAAATTGTATAAATAAAAGGGCATAACTGCAGATGTATATGTCCATGACTTTGTTGCCTCATAACAACCAGAAAAATGGATACTTTTTAATGAAATTTTCTACAAATATTGCTTAGATGTTGTGACTTCAGAATACATAGAAATTTATGGGAAAGAATTTTTCCAAGAGGGTGAAGAGAGGAGTTTGGGAAAATTCATATGATCTGACTTCTTTCCCTCATAACTTCCAGGAAATGGGTATCTTTTAATGAAAGTTTATACAAATAC
>NW_026344039.1:0-366 GCF_001194135.2 Octopus bimaculoides | reverse complement strand
TGTATGTATGTATGTGCGTGTATATGCTTGTGTGTCTGTGTTTGTCCCCCAACATCGCCTGACTACCGATGGTGGTGTATTTACGTCCCCGTAACTTAGTGGTTCGGCATAAGAGAGCGATAGTATAAGTACTAGGCTTACAAAGAATAAGTCGTGGGGTCGATTTGCTCGACTAAAGGCGGTGCACCAGCATTGCCGCAGTCAAATGACTGAAACAAGTAAACTAGTAAAAGAGTATATGTATACATATATATGTATATAAATATATGTATATATATATTTATATATATGTATGTATGCTTTTTTACTCTGTATATATATATGCATATGTGTGTGTGTATGTATATATATATATATATATATATA
>NW_026344038.1:4924-6409 GCF_001194135.2 Octopus bimaculoides | reverse complement strand
GGGGGGGGTATTGTTTCGCTCTAAGTCAGTTCTTATCAGGTCGAATCATGAATAGCGAAGTTCTCGTCATAGCCACTGTTTTTATTCAGATATTGCGAATATAAGTATACATTATGAAATGTCTGCTCAGTTTTTTAAAAGTTTGGTTGAGAGGGCGCGGAAACGCAGTTCGTAAAAATTCGGTAATTTACGTACAACGCTGGTAACTTCCATCGTTTTTTCGTCTATAATACACACACACACGCGCGCGTGCACATACACTCATATACACACACACACACATATACACACGTATTCACACACACACGCACACACACGTATTCACACTCACGCACACACACACGCAGAGCATTGAGGGATGAACTGTAGAAAGATGGTGGGAGGAGATTGTAAGAGCCAGAGAAAGATTACGGGGTTGAGAGGAAGAGACTGAGAGAAAGATAGACAGGCAGCGTGAGAGAGATAAAGGGAAAGAGAGATGAAGAGTGTGTTTAAGATAGAGAGGGAGAAGTGAAAGAGAGGGAGAAAGAGAGAGGGGGGAGGGATAGCGACAGAGAAAAAGAATGTTGAAGACTGAAGAGGAGGAGTGAGAAAGAGAGAGACAGAGAGAGCTAGCGAGATAGATAAAGAGTGTTTAAGATAGAGAGAAGGGGAGGAGTGAGAGAGCGAAACGAGTGAGAGGCAGAGAGATAAAGAGGGGGGAAAGGTAATAGAAAGAGAGAACGTTTATAAACTGGGATATTTGTTTATATATATTTTCTATGTGTGAAGTTGTGTTTGGAGTTGATAGAGGCTAATATTAATGGTGTATATCTAAAATAACAACAACAATAACAACACTGGCATTGGTTGGACAATTACAACATCAACATCGACTTCTATAGTCGCAAGAACAACAATAACAATTGTATTAACGACGAGGATTTCAAACGTTTGAAAAAGAAAACAAATGAACTTGTTTGTAACAAGAGCTGATCGAGGTTAGATCTAGTGGTTCAGGGTTCACTTGGGGCAGCAGTAGCAACAACAACATCGACAATAATATCCATCATATAACAACAGTAATACAGAATCCGCTGGTTCGACATTCATTTTGGAAGCAAAATAACAACGCGAAACTCTTTTTTTAAAGAGCCATCGTCTCTAACAACAACAACATCATCAACAATGAGGTCACGACAAGCCATTTCGTCACTGGCTTTGCTCCAGCTGGTAGCTCTGACCACCGTGGCCGCCACCTGGACAGCGGTCAATTCTCAGGTTGCGTACGACTATGCCTATGTGACATTCGAAGGAGGCGATTACAAAATCCATGAAGGCCAGCCCAATCCCAATGACAAATGGGTTGCTAAGGGGCGGTTCAACAACAAAATCAATGAAACAGGGTGAGTAGGTTTGCCTACCCTTTTTTTTTTTCGATCCCTTTTGATCGAACTCCCCCCTTTTTTCTTTCCTACGATCCCTTTTGATCGACACCCCTCCCTT
>NW_026344038.1:3648-4909 GCF_001194135.2 Octopus bimaculoides | reverse complement strand
CCCTCCCAAAAAGAAAAGCTCTACATTGTATTTGTCCCATCTGTGTTGAGCCCTGTGTGGCTAATAAAAGAAATGTATCTATCTATCTATCCATCTGTCTGTCTACTTATTTGTGTTTAGCTACCCGTTCATCTATCTGTCGGTCGGTCTTCTGTCTATCTATCTATTTATTTATCTGTCTATCTGTCTCTATTTGTTTATCTATCTATCTATCTACTTATTTGTGTTTATCTACCCGTTCATCTATCTGTCGGTCGGTCTTCTGTCTATCTATCTATTTATCTGTCTGTCTATCTGTCTCTATTTGTTTATTTATCTATCTATCTATCTATCTATCTATCTTATTTCTTTACTGCCCAAAAGGAGCTAAACATAGAGGGGACAAACAAGGGATTAAGTCGATTACATCGATCCCCAGTGCGTAACTGGTACTTAATTTATCGACCCCGAAAGGATGAAAGCAAAGTCGACCTCGGCGGAATTTGAACTCAGAACGTAGTGGCAGACGAAATACCGCTAAGCATTTCGCCTGGCGTGCTAACGTTTCTGCCAGCTCGCCGCCTATATATCTATCTGTCGATCTATCTACCTGTCTGTCATTATCTATCTATCTATCTATCTGTCTGTCTGTCTCTTTGTCTTCTATCTATCTATCTATCTATCTACTCTATCTATCTATCTATCTGTCTGTCTGTCTGTCTGTCTGATATACACAGGAATTGTCTGTTCATCTGTACATCAGCTTATCTTTGTCTATCTGTTTATCTATGTCTGCCAGTTTATTTATATAGTATATATCTATTTTATCTATCTTTCCCTTTTTATATTTACATATCAGTATATCTTATATATCAGTCTACCTGTCTGTTTGTTTTTTCAGTCTGTCTGCCTGTCTCTCTGTCTATATCTACCTGTATATCTATGTATCTATTTATCTGTCTATCTATTTATCTATCTATCTATTTTTTGTAAATACCCCAAACGTTTTGCGATGTTTTTTTTTCATCGTTGTCCCCACTTTTGTTTTGTTTTTCTGCTTTGTTTTCGACCCCCTCGAAAAGAAAAACTCTACATTTGTATTTTGTCCACTCTGTGTTGAACCCTGTGTGGCTAATAAAGAAACCTATCTATCTATCTATCTATCTATCTATCTATCTATCTATCTATCTATCTGTCTATCTACTTATCTATCTATCTATCTAACTGCCTGTATAGCTATCTATCTATCTATCTATCTATCTATCTATCTATCTATATAATT
>NW_026344038.1:1482-3254 GCF_001194135.2 Octopus bimaculoides | reverse complement strand
TATATATATATATATATATATATATATATGACCAAATTACCACATAACCAGTCACATGACCAATCACATGATCACATGATTTGTTGCATGATCAAATAGCCACATGACTAAACAGCCACATGGTCAAGCAACCACCTGATCAAACAGTGCCACAACAAATAACTATGCGAGGGCTCAGTTGCATGACTTAAACATGTCACATGATCAAACAGCCATGCAATCAGTTAGTTGTGTGACCAGACCAAACCAGACCAAACCAAACCAAGTAATCACATGATTAAATAATTAACTAAATGACTGCCAAAGAGTCACAAGATCTCCTCCTCTTCCCAAAGCAAGGATGGTCTGATGATGGTTAGTGTGTCCCCATTAATGTTCTTGGAGGAATTGAGAGAGAGAGAGAGAAAGGGTGGGGAAGTCTGAGAATACATTTGGCTGTCTGTCATGTACATAGAAGTAGGTTAGCTTAACAGTGCAAAGGGCATTATATATATATATATAACATATATCATACACACACACACACACACACATGTATGCACGTATATACACATACACACATATATACATATATAATGCACATATATATATATATAATATATGTATATATACACACATATAAATATATATATATACATATATACACACACATAAATATATATATATATATATATACATATATGCACACACATATATATACATGTATATATGCACACACACACACACACACACACACATATATATATAATACAAAATGGGACAAGAACACAAAACATCCAGAAAGACAATACGAAGAAAACAAGGACAGGTCATTCGGAGTTTTCTTTCCTCTGTCGAGTTCCAGATTATCTTTGCAATTTCGACTGAACCCGGAACCATATGGTTGGTAAGCAAGCTACTTACCACACAGCCATTCCTGCGCCTGGCAGTGGAGAAAAAAATTCTCTCGTATGGTAAAAAGGTGTAAAAACACCATATCTGTTCTGTCCTGTGTTAGCCCCTGTTGGATTCCCAGACATGTTTCTAGCTCTTCAGTTGTTATCAATGGAAAATACCTAAAAGAGGCAACTCTGGACAGACTTATTAAAGTTGTAGCTTTACCTAAAATACAGTCAACAGTATTGACTGAGTCACGGCATTAGATTCCAGGTCACGAACATGTTGTAAGTAATGTAAAGTTCACTCATGCATAGACACTGCTGGAGTCACTCCCTTTAAAGCAGCTCTGAAGTAGGCCATAGTAAAGACGGAAAAGAAACAATACATGAGAAGTTGACCTGAAAACCTTAATACAACTATTGTGAGATCTCAGAGAATTAAGATTATATTTATTTGGGGAAACAAGAACAAAAAGAAGCCATTAAGACTAAGTTGAATAAAGAAACTATTAGAACAGAAGCATTAGCTGGCAGAAGCATTAGCATTCCTGGTGAATTGCTTAGCAGTATTTCGTCTGCTGTTATGTTCTGAGTTCAAATTCCGCCGAGGTCGACTTTGCCTTTCATCCTTTCGGGGTTGATAAATTAAGTACCAGGCGCAGGAGTGGCTGTGTGGTAAGTAGCTTGCTTATCAACCACCACATGGTTCCGGGTTCAGTCCCACTGCGTGGTACCTTGGGCAAGTGTCTTCTACTACAGCCTCGGGCCGGCCAAAACCTTGTGAGTGGATTTGGTAGGTGGAAACTGAAAGAAGCCTGTTGTATATATATAGGCGCAGGAGTGGCTGTGTGGTAAGTAGCTTGCTTACCAACCACATGGTACCTGGTTCAGTCC
>NW_026344038.1:1060-1451 GCF_001194135.2 Octopus bimaculoides | reverse complement strand
ACCACCACATGGTTCCGGGTTCAGTCCCACTGCGTGGTACCTTGGGCAAGTGTCTTCTACTACAGCCTCGGGCCGGCCAAAGCCTTGTGAGTGGATTTGGTAGGTGGAAACTGAAAGAAGCCTGTTGTATATATATAGGCGCAGGAGTGGCTGTGTGGTAAGTAGCTTGCTTACCAACCACATGGTACCTGGTTCAGTCCCACTGTGTGGTACCTTGGGCAAGTGTCTTCTACTACAGCCTCGGGCCGGCCAAAACCTTGTGAGTGGATTTGGTAGGTGGAAACTGAAAGAAGCCTGTTGTATATATATAGGCGCAGGAGTGGCTGTGTGGTAAGTAGCTTGCTTACCAGCCACATGGTTCCGGGTTCAGTCCCACTGCGTGGTACCTTGG
>NW_026344038.1:0-1050 GCF_001194135.2 Octopus bimaculoides | reverse complement strand
TAGGCGCAGGAGTGGCTGTGTGGTAAGTAGCTTGCTTACCAGCCACATGGTTCCGGGTTCAGTCCCACTGCGTGGTACCTTGGGCAAGTGTCTTCTACTATAGCCTCGGGCCGACCAAAGCCTTGTGTGTGGATTTGGTAGACGGAAACTGAAAGAAGCCTGTCATGTATATATGTGTGTGTGTGTGTTTGTCTTTGTGTCTGTGACGCTGCTACTGCTGCTGGTGCTGTTGCTGCTGATGAGGATGAGGATGAGGATGAAGTTAGACTCTTTTTCACATCCTTCTTGTTTCAATCTTGCATGTCATGCTTTCTCTCTCTTCCTCTCTGTTGCACTCTTTCACTCACATCATTCACTAATTGTCTCTCTCTTTTTTTTTTGTCTTCTCTCCCTTGCCAACCACTCTCTACTGGACAGGTGGTCCTACCTGTGGGTTGAAACCAACCCCAAAGGAAACAACGACTCGACGCAGGCCTACGCTGCCGGCCTCGTCGAAGGTAACCTCACCTCTCCCCTGATTCGTTTGAGCGGCAAGAATTCCTGGGAAGGACAATGTCAGAATTTATCCTCCACTTATTGCTCCAAGATGACCAAATTCTTGATAAGGAATCTAATTTGGATGAAAGAGATGATCCAGGAGAAAGCCAAGACGAATCCATTTTGGCACATGGTAAGTCTATGTGGTGTTGTTGTTGTGGTTGGTGGTGGTAGTGGTGGTGTTGGTGATGGTGGTGGTGCTGGTGGTGAGTGGATTTGGTAGACGGAAACTGAAAGATACCCATCGTATACATACATCATCATCATCATCGTCGTTTAACGTCCGCTTTCCATGCTAGCATGGGTTGGACGATTTGACTGAGGACTGGTGAAACCGGATGGCAACACCAGGCTCCAATCTGATTTGGCAGAGTTTCTACAGCTGGATGCCCTTCCTGACGCCAACCACTCCGAGAGTGTAGTGGGTGCTTTTACGTGTCACCCGCAGTAAGGCCAGTCAGGTGGTACTAGCAACGGCCACGCTCAAAATGGTGCATTTTATGTGCCACCCAC
>NW_026344037.1:0-715 GCF_001194135.2 Octopus bimaculoides | reverse complement strand
GCGCGCGCGCGGGTACGTCTGCGTTTGTGTGGGTGTGTGTGTTTGTGTATGTGTATTGATGTATATTTGTTGATGCGTATAGAGTTACGATGAAGCGTATCAGCACAAGTACAGATGCGTATGTGTGCATATATCGCACGTGCGTGAGCATGTGTGTGAATGTTGTGTGTATGTGCATATATCGTGCGTGTGTTTGAGTATATGTTTTGATGTGTGTGTGCACGTGTGCGTGTCTGTGTGCGTATTGATGTGTACTTGTGCAAGCATCAGTGAGTGTATCTCTTGATGTGTGTACACTTACGTTGATGCATGTATCATTGATGTGTATGTGTGCATGTATCATGTGTGTATGCATGTGTGACTATATGAGTTGATGGGTGTGTGTAAGTACATGTGTATGTGTGTGTGCATGTGTGCATGTGTGTGTGTTTGTGTGCGTGTGTGCGTGTGTGCATGTGTGTGTGTGTTATATTATTTTAAATTGTGATTCTTTTTTTTGTTCTATTCTCAACGAAAACTGTCTGATACTCTGAGTAACAGTTTTTGTGATGTCTTTGCAGCTTTATTAACAGTATTCGAGTATTCGAATACTATATTCCAGTATTCAAGTACTATTTTTCTAGAACTTGTTTCACATTTACTTTGGTATATATATATATACATATATGTTTGTATATATATACATATATATATACACACACACACATATATATAT
>NW_026344036.1:0-248 GCF_001194135.2 Octopus bimaculoides | reverse complement strand
AGGAGACGACGTTGGCATGGGTGCCATCCGTCGAAATTAGTTCGATTTCATTTGCCTCAACAGGTTTTCGCAAGCGGAGTTTAGTGTCCTATGTAGGAAGGTACGCATCCTGGCAGAGGCCTTGGAGTTAGGTCTCACTTGGCTTGCCGGGTCTTCTCATGCACAGCATATTTCCAAATATCTCGGTCAGAAGTCATTACCTCGGTGAGGCCCAATGTTCGAAGGTCGTGCCTCACCACCTCATCCCA
>NW_026344035.1:0-222 GCF_001194135.2 Octopus bimaculoides | reverse complement strand
CTCTCTCTCTCTCTCTCTCTCTCTCTCTCTTCTTTCACTTCTTCCCTCTCTCCCTCAAACTTTCTTTCTCTCCCCTTTCTCTCTCTCACTCACTCTCACTCCCTATCTCTCTTTCTCTCTTTGTAGCTAACTAGCTAGTTCATACAGCTAAGTATGCCTCTATCCTTCTCTCCTGGCACTCCCACGCCTTTTTACACATGCACACATTGTTGCTTTTATACT
>NW_026344034.1:0-227 GCF_001194135.2 Octopus bimaculoides | reverse complement strand
TATATATATATATATACACATATATGATACATACATAAGTGCATATATATATATGTATATATATACATGTACATGCCCGTGTGTTTTGCTTACATATGTAGCCACATGTGTGTGAATGTTCATATGTGTGTATATGCGTGTGTGTGCTTGTGTGTGTGTATATATGTGTAACTATATATATAGATATATGTATATAAAAGTATGTATATACATGCTTACATACACAC
>NW_026344033.1:0-337 GCF_001194135.2 Octopus bimaculoides | reverse complement strand
ATACACAGAGACACACATACACACGTATAGGTATACGTATACATGCATACATACAAACATACATACATACAGACATCAAGGACGAATGTGATACTTTTCTTATTGGTAATGTTTGATATTGGACGCAGGACCAAGTAAAACTTCCATCATTGGCTTCATCTTATATTGCATATTATTGCAGTTTAGAAAGTAATTAATAGCAACCAACAAAAGACAATTAGTTCATATTTTTTGAAGCAATACATTTTTGACGTGGAAAAAAGTATTAATAGGTGATGTATTTTATCTTGCAACTAGGAGATGGAGGTAAGACACAGAAAGACGTGAGAGAGAGAGA
>NW_026344032.1:1434-1935 GCF_001194135.2 Octopus bimaculoides | reverse complement strand
TATATATATATATGTATATATTCGTATATTTAGCTATCTACACACAGAAACTTTAATTATATGTAATTTTGTAAAATGGCTATGTATATATTTATACACATTTACATATGTGTATATTTATATGTAGTCATGTATATATACATACACATAAATATAAACATGCACACGTATAGTTATGCATGTATATATGTATGTATGTGTGTGTGTGTGTGTTGTGTGTGTGTGTACAAACAGACAGGTAGATATATAGTTATAGATTCAAGCATACATATGCACACACGTGTGTGTGTGTTTGTGTGTGTGTGTACCTACGTATGTATGTATTTATATAGCTAGTATGGAAATAAGGCCTTACAGCAGGGATACAAGATTTCACAAGCACGGGGAGGAATAACGATGCTGCACACGCAACATCCAGCCAAGAAAGAAAGATCAAACTTGGCCGAACATATATATATAGATATATATATATATATATATATATATATATATATATATATA
>NW_026344031.1:0-241 GCF_001194135.2 Octopus bimaculoides | reverse complement strand
GTGTTTGAATGCTCATTCAACCGTTGTCGAAATGGAGAAGCGTAGTTCCGATTGATGAGGTATTGCAGTTGCAGTTTTGCTACCGATTGTAATGATAATAGTATATCGATGGTTGGTTTGTCTTTCGTATTTCACCATCATTATTTTCATCGGCACTACCGTTAACTCATCATTTCAAGTTATCTGTCTCTGTGCAACACATATATGTGTACACACACACACACACACACACACACACACA
>NW_026344030.1:0-361 GCF_001194135.2 Octopus bimaculoides | reverse complement strand
TTTTCCATATGCAAAGGAAAATAAGGATGGAGAAGAGATGCCTGTCGCACGGAATATTTAGGAAAAGATGAACGACCGTAGCGAGAGTGTTGAGAGTAAATGAACTTGTTTGAGCGGGAAATTAGAGTCTACCAAAGGATTCAGTGTTGGAATGTTGTTTGTGGGGTCGGCCACGTGCCTCACTTCATAATTATTTCTTTTGTCATTCATTTTCATTTCTCATCCGAATTTTGTGTTTATTTATCATCGATTACATGTTCCATTCGTCCCCCGACCGCTTGTCTGTCCTTGTATCGTCCACTGTCTTTTGACCTTAATCTATACTATATATAAAACAGAGATGTGTGTGTAATCGCTTTTC
>NW_026344028.1:0-251 GCF_001194135.2 Octopus bimaculoides | reverse complement strand
GATAGATAGATAGATAGATAGATAGATAGATAGACAGACAGACCGGCAGACAGACAGACCGGAAGACAGATATTTAGATAGATATGTATGATTTAACGAGATTTCACTTTCGCTTTAATTGTAAGAGCATGACTGCAAATTGAGATGGCTCCGAGGAGACGTTTAAGAAAGAAATGACAACCAAATATCATTAGTGAATATCAATTAAATTTTCTCACTTCCTTTCTTTAAATCTTCTCTCTCTCTCTCTC
>NW_026344027.1:279-536 GCF_001194135.2 Octopus bimaculoides | reverse complement strand
TGTGTGTGTGTGTGTATGTATATGTATATATCGAGGATCGTTCATTAAAGATTTCTCCTGACCATCTTCCTGTTTAATGCCGGAACTTGTATAGGCATATTCATACATGAATCTATATGTCACATTCTAAGTTACAGTGTTCTACTAGTATTCGTTTGTCTTAATACGACTTCTAAATAAAGTGGACTAAAGTTGTTATAATGGAGGCTGTTCAATGCAGATCAGTGATCAGGTTCTTATACTTGAAAGGTCCTACA
>NW_026344027.1:0-269 GCF_001194135.2 Octopus bimaculoides | reverse complement strand
GATCAGTGATCAGGTTCTTATACTTGAAAGGTCCTACACCAAAAGATACCTTTGATGTGATACAAAAAGTTTATGATGACTATGCGCCATCATACTCCTATTCCTGGACTTCCACATTCTGTCATTGATATCGACACCATCCATAATTGGAAGCCGCCAATTTGAAGGACTGCCACATAACTATTCGGCAACTGGCCCAACGCGTGAAGACAATTGTAGGGTCTGTGAAAAAAATCATTCACAACCATTTGCACATGCAGAAGTTGTCT
>NW_026344026.1:0-244 GCF_001194135.2 Octopus bimaculoides | reverse complement strand
CTGCACAGCTCACGGACCCCAAAACCCCCCCAACCCTGTAAGCAACCAGGTATCAGTAGCAATGTACCCAGCTATCCACCCACAAACCCCACCACCTTCACCTACCTTAATAATTACTGGTACTGTGGTGGTCACGAATGTTTTCCACTGTTTGGCTGAGAGTTTCTGACGCTGGAATTGAAAGAGAGAGGTCATATGAAGATGATGACAATGACAGTAACATCAAAAACAACAACAACAACAA
>NW_026344025.1:0-255 GCF_001194135.2 Octopus bimaculoides | reverse complement strand
TATATATATATATAATATATATGCATATACATACAGGCGTAATTGTATTTGTATGAGTATATTTGTATGTATATGTTCCTGTATATATACATGTGTTTGTACGTGCGTATGCTGTGTTTATGTATATGTAATGCATATTGCGTTATATGGATCTGAGCGGGTTTCAGTTAATTATGTAGACATATGCATACGCATGTACGTACAGATATACATACATACATACATGCATGCATACATACATGCATGCATACATAC
>NW_026344024.1:0-230 GCF_001194135.2 Octopus bimaculoides | reverse complement strand
ATGGGGATGTATTCATATATACGTATACCTACGCATACACATAGATATGAGCATATAACAGTATGTATGTATGTATGTATGTATGTATGTATGCATGTGGAAAGTATAAAGTGAAGTCATTAACCAGAATTGGGTGTTTCCTTTGTAATGAGGCTAGAAGCTGTGAAATATCTCTGTTTCTGTAGTCTATGGACATACATTGACTTAAATACACAGATCTAACACATAGA
>NW_026344023.1:0-470 GCF_001194135.2 Octopus bimaculoides | reverse complement strand
GATAGATAGATAGATAGATAGATAGATAGATAGATAGATAGATGACTGGAAAGATAGACATACAGACGATTGGAAAGATAGACAATGGTATCATCTGAAAGAAATAGTTATACATTCCCAAGTAATATATATTTTATACTTGATGTGAACTACAATTGCAAAACATAATTCATGGAATTGGGAAATAATTGCGCCATTATATGAAAGAATAGTTTTGGGGCTTCAAAACAATTTTTACTGATTCTGCTATTTCTCTTGTGAATGATTTAAAAGACAGTTTTTTTTTTATTCATTGTACTAGAATGCGTATTTATAGGAAAAATGATAACAATAAGCTGGCAAATAAGCGACAATATAAATAGACACGAATCACAGATCATCATCATCATCAGGGCTCTCTTCAATAACACGGATAGGAACACGTATTATTACAGACGTGGAAGAACAACGATCAATGCGAATTATATATA
>NW_026344022.1:905-1740 GCF_001194135.2 Octopus bimaculoides | reverse complement strand
AGATAGATAGATAGATAGATAGATAGATAGACAGATAGATAAATAGGTAGGTAGATAGATAAGCAGATTGGGATACAGGGAAAGTTAAGAAAGAGATTTGAAGGTCAATGGGGGAAATGAGGAGAACATTTTAAATCTGTAGAAGAAATTTAGTACAATAGTCTGGCAAATGAACGTTGCCTTTTGCTAGTTGAATATTTTTGGCAAACTTCCAGGAAAGTATTCGCGAATATTCCTTTGTTGCAGTAACTGGTCACATATTTCTCTCCTTATAGCTTCTTATACTAAGAAATTGTTATAGTTATTGTCGGAGAAATCTGGCAAATGTCCACTCGTATATTTAGTGTGTATGAAAGGGAAAATATACAACTACATATTTGTATAGCATAACAAATCAACAGAAACTATTCTTTCCTATAGGTGCCATCTTTCTTGATAGATTTAAATAAATCAAACATATTTTACTGTAGCCCTAGTGACATCTGCAATCAATTGAAGCGCGTCAACTCTATGAATTTAAAGTTGTTATTTCCAGCTTGGATCATATGAAATAGCCGCCAAACAGATTTATTAGTCATAAATTTTTAATTTTACATCAGATATATCATGAAATATATTTATTCCTTTTTCTTGAAATCGTACTGTTGTTTCTTCCTTCTTTTGAAAACATCGGATATATGTTATTGAAGCAATAATTTGTAACAATATATCTACACACGTACACGTCCATACAATTATAGCCGCATATAAACACGCACGCAGAACACACATGCACAAACACACACGCTTATTTTTCCATCTGCCTCCGTCGCCTTCACTTTCATTTATATATATA
>NW_026344022.1:0-304 GCF_001194135.2 Octopus bimaculoides | reverse complement strand
CTTTTGTTTTTTAAAATTTTTTTTTTCGACTTATAGGATCATGCTCAAAGAGGTATTGTCACTCGCACGCAACATCTTTGCTACATTCACCCACCTTTTAATGAAACTTTCACGAGACGAAAGCTGTCTCTTTATTCTCACCTTCCTTTTCAAGTGATACTTGAAAAAGTTGATGAGCGATTGGCCAGAGAGGTAAGTTTTCGTCTCTAATCCTTTCGCTTGGGTCCACCACACACTTTCTTTCACCATGGCCCCCAGTATGATGAACACTGCCTTGCATTCCCTGTTGAGGGACGGTGGTGGA
>NW_026344020.1:0-318 GCF_001194135.2 Octopus bimaculoides | reverse complement strand
CTAAATATGAAACATCATGAAAATTGTTCAAACTGAAGTCCTTCTTGACCGACACATTTTTCCATTTGGGTCAATACAGAATTACAGATAGTATTTATGGAATTTTGATTAACTATCTGGTGACTTTTCAACTATCTTCTGTATATATACATACATATATCTGCCTTGATATTTGTGTGCGCGCCATAAACACACTCACATACAGGCATACATACATACATACATACATACAACATGCATACATACGTACATACATACATACATAAGTGCATAATGCGTACATACATACATTCATACATACACACATACATACATACA
>NW_026344019.1:0-218 GCF_001194135.2 Octopus bimaculoides | reverse complement strand
ATATATATATATATATATATATGCATATTTATACTTATTACACTTTTATATGTATATGCATGTATTTGTATGTTTGTGCCTCCACCATCGCTTGACACCGATGTTGGTATGTTTACGACCCTGTAACTTAGCAGCTCTGCAAAAGTGATTGGTAGAATAAGTACTAGGGGCTCACAAAGAATAAGTCCTGGGGTCGATTTCTTCGACTAAAGGCGGTG
>NW_026344017.1:0-280 GCF_001194135.2 Octopus bimaculoides | reverse complement strand
ATATATGTGTGTGTGTGTGTGTGTGTGTGTGTGTGTATACATATACATACCTATAATTATATGCCTATACAGATACACCTATGTGTGTGTGTGCATATGTGTGTGTGTGTATTTCTACGTATATACATACATACATATATATATGCATAACTATACATGCGTCCACATATATATGTATGTATATATATATGTGTGTATTTAGATATATGCAAATATGTATGTATACATGCATGAATATAATAAGTATGAATTTTTGTGCTATATATATATATATATATAT
>NW_026344016.1:0-1109 GCF_001194135.2 Octopus bimaculoides | reverse complement strand
ATATATATATATATATATACACACACATATACACTCACACATGTACTCACGTAAATATATACATACATACATAGGTGTGTATATTTACACTTTATGTGTGTGAGAGTGTGTGTGTGTATAGATATATATAGGATATATACATACATACAACGCGCATGTATGTATACGCGTGTTTCCAAGTCTATTTATTCTATCAGTCCTTATTGTCGGATGTGTCGATTACCGAGACATAATGCAAAATTAGTTTACAATTGGCGACAGGGGACAAACACACACACACACACACACAAATTATATGTATAAAGGGCTACCACAGTAAACACTGGTCGTCCTCGGCCCAAGTGCTGAGTAGCGGGATTGAACCGAAACCTACGTGGCTTCGAAGTGAGCTTAACCACACGACCATGCTTGCACACACACACACACACACGTGATTCTTTTTCATTTTCTTTTTATTCCATTATACTAAACAAATAAAAGTTACATTCAAAATAAATATTTTTAAAAAAACCTCCAAAATATTCTCATATGTATAGTTTATGTTATCAATAACAATATTACTGTTTAACTATCAATTCTAGATGATTCTAGCAGCCGTGGCATGA
Source organism: Octopus bimaculoides (assembly GCF_001194135.2). Classification (NCBI taxonomy): domain Eukaryota; kingdom Metazoa; phylum Mollusca; class Cephalopoda; order Octopoda; family Octopodidae; genus Octopus; species Octopus bimaculoides. The sequence continues at coordinate 504 of NW_026344016.1, read as the reverse complement.
AGTGTTTTCACAAAATAGGACGAATAGCCTTCAAGTTAGTATGTATATAGAAACCAAGCTAGAAAAACCCGATAAGACCGGAGATTTATCTCCCATAGAAAGACGGACAACTAGAGAAATATTGAGAAACACTGCCAATAATATCAGCTCTTTGTTTTCATACATACATACAAACTGTGAAGGCATTTGGTTCATGATCGTAAGGTTGTGAGTTCAATTCCCGATTGAGTAAATTATGCCTCGCTGATGAGATCCAATAAAGCGGAAACGTGTTGGTACGTGTCGCATTACTTGGTTTATAATAAATACATTGGTTTTATTTAAAGCCTTAAATCCGACCTTTCCCGTATAAGCAAGCAATGATTTTCGCCAAGGATACCCTCTTTTCTTTTTTATATATTTATTTCTTTATAGGCCCTTTATCGCAAATGCGAGGGGGAAACTTCAATAGATCGGGAATATGTTTTATACACCATCATTCCACCACGAACCACATCAACGGCA
>NW_026344015.1:0-542 GCF_001194135.2 Octopus bimaculoides | reverse complement strand
AAGAACGTCGTCGCACTTGCCTGCCACTAACCCTCTATGGAACGCCAGAGTGGAACTTCCACCAGCCGCCTTGCCCGACAGACAGAGGGCTGTGAGCGGCTGACGACACTCTAGATACCAGGTGACCTGCCTCAATCTTCATCTAGGACTGCAGTTCAGTCAGAGTGACGAGCTGTGGAAGCACGAGTTTGACAAAAGCCAACCACGCCTGCTCACCACCAAGGAAGCGCTGCAGATGTCGTAGCTACGGCGCAAGTCCCACAGAATTGAGTGAAGTGTTGCTCGGGTTCGTAAACCATGTACCTATTTTGACTAAGTTGCACCTATGTCACTTCGTTCAGGGCCAATCTCGCAGCAAGCACGTAGGTTGCGATGCCTTTTCTATGCGCCTCTTCTAGGTTTCTAAGTTACCTTCTATTCTATTTCTTTGTATCGCTAATGCCTTACCTAATCTATTCTACTCTAATTGCCCATTTCAGAGTAACTTACCATTTGTTGTTGACGATTGACCCGTCAACGCCCGCTTAACTAATTCTACAATC
>NW_026344014.1:0-264 GCF_001194135.2 Octopus bimaculoides | reverse complement strand
GATTTTCTAACGTGCCACTAGCACAAGTGCTAGAAGGCAACGCTGGTAACTATTACGTTCTAAAGGTGCTATTTACGGTCACCAGCACGGAAGCCAGACAGCTGCTCTGGCAATGAACATGCTCGACAGTGCTGTTAGTGCTCCACTGGCGCAGTGACCAATCATCAAGTATGGTTCAATTTCGAGTTTAGTGTCCAATGAAGGAGAGGTTGGTATGGGTGCCAGTCATCGGATTCGGTTCGATTTCGATTTCAGATTCAAATT
>NW_026344013.1:0-342 GCF_001194135.2 Octopus bimaculoides | reverse complement strand
ATATATATATATATATAATGTGTATATTTCTAATATGTGTATTATATGTATATTTATTAGTATGATTGCTTCTATGTAAGGTTTTATTTAATGATATCGATCCTCACTATTTATTTTGATCTAAGACTTATTTTATCGATCTGTAATTTCTAAAATGGATGGTTTACCTCGTTTTTTGGTGTAAAGGGAGGTAATTCGACTTACGATTTACACAGCTGTACTTGAATACACACAGACACATTCATACAGGTGCGTGCACACACGCATGTGAATGAACACCTGCATGCACGGTCGCGTATGCGAGCGTATCAGTGTGTGTGTGTTTGTGTGTGTGTGTGTGTG
>NW_026344012.1:0-374 GCF_001194135.2 Octopus bimaculoides | reverse complement strand
TCAAAATAGTCAGCTACTCGGATCACAAATTTGTGTCGTGTACGCTTGACCTAGATAGGTTCCATAGACAGGGTCCCGATTACTGGAAACTGAACGCGTCGTTCCCGGCGCGAAAGGTTTACAGGGACCGGATTAGCACGTTAGTTAAGAGAGCGTTAACGGGAGCCATCGTCAACAACAGATAGTGATTTTCCCTGAAACGGGCAATTAAGACAGAATCGATAAGATATAGCAAAGCACTAGCGTTAGACCGGAATAGAGTAGAGGGGGAGCTAGTCAGGAAATTAGACGAGGCACTTAGAAGTGACATCGCGACTAACGTGCTAACGGCGAGATTGGCCCTCAACCAACATCTCAATGCCAAGCACGAAGGT
>NW_026344011.1:0-468 GCF_001194135.2 Octopus bimaculoides | reverse complement strand
GGGTTTCCTGGTATCTGAGCTAGGTAGTAATCAGCCTGTTTCGCTGTCATCCCAGGGCACCTATGACAATAGGTATTGTTTTCGTCTTTATTATTATTATTATTATTATTATTATTATTATTATTATTATTATTATTATTATTATTAAATAGTGAAGTAAAAACTGAAATAGAATTCATGAGAAGTTTTTCTACCACATTTGAACCTTGTGAAGGAATACCCAAAATCTCTAATTCCTTCACAAGGTTCAAATGTGGTAAAAAGACTTCTCATGAATTCTATTTCAGTTTTTACTTCACTATTTAACAAACAGGAATTCAAGATTCTGTCTTGTTACTCATGAAATGCTTTATCTAAACCAACAGGAAGAATTATGTTGTGAGAAATAGCTTCAGATAAATAATACCTGCTTTGAACTATATTATTATTATTATTATCATTATTATTATTATTATTTTATGTTTGACT
>NW_026344010.1:0-354 GCF_001194135.2 Octopus bimaculoides | reverse complement strand
CTATCTGTCTGTCTGTCTGTCTGTCTATTTGTCTGTCACTACATGTATGTGTGTGTGTGTTCATTTGTTTGTTTCATGTCTGTTTTTCTATGCTGGCATGGATTAAGTAGATATTATTACAGTATTATCTTTTACAACTGGATGTCCTCCTTGTCCACTTACCTGCACATACACACTACCCTGTCCACTCCTACACTACAGCCCTTCTGCACACCTTGCTGTCAAATATCTACCAACATGGAAACACACACATACTCTCGCTCTCTCTTACCACTCCCCACATGTATAAAGGAAATGTATCTATCACCAACCACACTGTCAAAGGTACACATGTGAGCTAATGTGTGTGCCTCT
>NW_026344009.1:0-379 GCF_001194135.2 Octopus bimaculoides | reverse complement strand
TTTACATGCCACTGGCACAGGGGCCAGAGGGCGCTGGCATCAACCACGATTTACATGCCGCCAGCACAGAAGCCAGTGGGGGTCGAAAGACACCTGTTATTTGCATTTGTATTTGTGTACCATTTCTCCGTTTTGTTTTTCGTCCTTACTTTTGTATACATTCGCTGCTTTCTTCCAAGGAATCTAGTGCTCTTAGCTTAGATTTTCCTTGGGTCTGGCCAGATTGGAGCAATCTCGAGTATAATCAGCGGAAATTGCAAAGATAATTAGGAACTCGACTGAAGAAAGAAAACTCTGAGTGACCCGTCCTTGTTTATTTGTATCGTCTATCTGGATGTTTTGCGTTCTTGTCCCATTTTTGGTATTCCTTTTTATATAA
>NW_026344008.1:0-508 GCF_001194135.2 Octopus bimaculoides | reverse complement strand
GAGAGAGAGAGAGAAATGTTGGTGATGGTAGCAGCAATGGTGAATGCATAGTGGTAAGTGATTTTTTTTTTTAATTGAACTAAGTTTTTTATATCATCTATCACTTAACACATTTGCATCCCAAACTTGTCATTCGCTTTAGTAAGAAACCAGTTTCCCGTTCACCTATCAGATGCAATGATTATCAATAAATCACAAGGGCAGACATTTGATAAAGTAGGGCTGTTCTTGGCTGAACTTGTATTCGGCCATGGTCAGCTATATGTTGCATTCTCAAATTATCTGATGAGAGAGTTCAAGTTATCAACACTGACAAACAAGGGAAAAGATGAGGGAGAACTTGCATGAAGAACATAGTCTGCAAAGAAGTATTGGATTGAAAGGTGTACACAAATTGAAAGGTGTATTGGCTCTGACCCATAGCCTTGGCTTATTAGTTACCAGTGATGTTGCATTAGATTTTTACCCCTGTGAAATTGTGACCCTTATATTTTACATATAAGATAAT
>NW_026344007.1:0-338 GCF_001194135.2 Octopus bimaculoides | reverse complement strand
ATGATTTCCCAGTTACTGCAGCTTAATGGTACTGACTGTTATCATTCATTCTTACTTATACATGTTATTAAATGTTATATGTTAAATTTAGTTTAATTGGTACTGAATAGTTGTCACAGTAGTACGGTATGCATGAGATGGAAAGCATATGTTATATACGCATATACATATACATACATACACACATACATACATATATATTCATATATATTCATATATATGTATTCATATATATTTATATATATTCATGTATATGTATATATATATTTATATATATTCATGTATATGTATATATGTATATTTATATAAATATATGTATGCATATGAATATATATATG
>NW_026344006.1:0-207 GCF_001194135.2 Octopus bimaculoides | reverse complement strand
ACACAAACATACATACACACATGCTTCCACATTCACAAACACTCACACAACCATGCAGACACATTCCCAGCAACACACACATACACACAAACATATATGCATACACATATAAACATATACACATACAGACATACATATTGACATATCTGCTCCCCCAGACATATCTACAAACACATACACATATATGCATAGGTATATACACACACA
>NW_026344005.1:0-460 GCF_001194135.2 Octopus bimaculoides | reverse complement strand
ACTCTCTTATCAAGTAAGCTAGTTATGTCCATTTATTTCAGTATGTTTGAAGAGTTAACATCTACGAGGTTCCTTGTGGCATGTACTGCGCAGAAGTTGGTGACGGTGATAATGATTATGCTGATTACGTTGCTCATTCTATGAGTGATGATACGGTAAATATGATAGCGATAATGCTGACAATTTCGGGGACGATAATGCCTTAGATAATGAGTCCGCTGAAACGGTTCTGATTTGTATGATAATACTAGAAGTACAGCTGCCCTAGCTTCAGTAACAAATAATGTCTAATTCTGTCAGCATCGGCAAAGTGTAACAAACACAAGGATCCGGTTAGCTTACGTCGAGTTATTGATTCAATTTCTATCCTACTCCCTACAGAATCTTCAAGTTTTTGCTCATCTTTCTGAAAAAAAATTCCCACAATTCAATCAGCCACAGGAGGCATATATACATATAT
>NW_026344004.1:0-266 GCF_001194135.2 Octopus bimaculoides | reverse complement strand
AATAATCCTTTCTATTATAGGCACAAGGCCTGAAATTTGTGGGGAGGGGGATAATTGATTATACTGACCCCAGTTCTTGACTGGTTCTTAATTTATTGACCCTGAAAGGATGAAAGGCAAACTCGATCTCGGTGGAATTTGAACTCAGAACGTAGCAACTGGTGAAATACTGCTAAGCATTTCATCCAGCACTGTAACGATTCTGCCAGCTCACTGCCTTATAAATAATAATAATAATAATAATAATAATAATAATAATAATAATA
>NW_026344003.1:204-552 GCF_001194135.2 Octopus bimaculoides | reverse complement strand
GAAGCCCGTCGTATATATGTATATATATATATGTATGTATATATATATATCTGCGTGTGTTACATATGTATGTGTGTTTGTGTGTCTGTGTTTGTCCCCCCACCATCGCTTGACAACCGATGCTGGTGTGTTTACGTCCCCGTAACTTAGCGGTTCGGCAAAAAGAGACCGATAGAATAAGTACTAAGCTTACAAAGAATATGTCCTGGGTCCGATTTGACTCGACTAAAGGCGGTGCTCGAGCATGGCCGCAGACAAATGACTGAAACAAGTAAAAGAGTAAAAGAGTATATATATATATATATATATACATACATATATATATATACATACATACATATATATATA
>NW_026344003.1:0-194 GCF_001194135.2 Octopus bimaculoides | reverse complement strand
GAGTATATATATATATATATATATACATACATATATATATATACATACATACATATATATATATATATATATAATTATTATTATTATTATTATTATTATTATTATATGTATTTAATATATATATATACATAGTCTGTTTTTAATGGGCTGGCTTTGAGAGTTGCATTTCCTCGCGTTCGGTAAAAATGTGTTTT
>NW_026344002.1:0-543 GCF_001194135.2 Octopus bimaculoides | reverse complement strand
GTGTGTGTGTGTGTGTGTGCATTTGTATATATATATATATGAGTTATGAGACTTTTTTTTCTCCTGCAAAATTCTTCTATTCCTGGGTAGCAGACGTATTCCATCTCTTTGAATAATTCTCTTGTGATATGATTTTAGATTTAAATACTCTGCATTACACTTTTAACTCGTAGAGTCTTTTGTAAAAAGCCAGCATTACATTGCGACTTTGGCACGTGAATATATGAATGCGGCAACCAATCGATATTTTCAAAGTTTGCTTTAGAAAAGTGATGGGAAACTTAAGAATGTACAACAATTTGTAACGTTCTAACATTTGTCTTGCAAATTATCTTGGGGGATGAAATAATGTTGATGAATTTGTTAGCCGGCTTCTGAAATTTCTTCTCTTAGATAATTTATTTACTTTCCTAGAAAGGAAAAGAACACGCGCATATACTCAGATAGACAGGCACACACATACACACACATACACACACATGCAACGCGCACACTCATGTGAATTGTGTTTCGCTCTCTACATACCTCTCATTGTCTTTATAT
>NW_026344001.1:0-222 GCF_001194135.2 Octopus bimaculoides | reverse complement strand
TTGCTACATAGTGTGTTCAAACTCCACCGAGGTTGACTTCGCCTTTCATCTTTTTGGGGGTCGATAAATTAAGTTCCAGTGAAATACTGGGGTTGATATAACTGACTCATCCCCTTCCCCAAAATTGCTGCCCTTGTGGCAAAATTTGAAACCATTAGTTGTTATTATTATAATTATTATTATTATTGTTGTTGTTGTTGTTATTTACTTTTAATCTGCATG
>NW_026344000.1:0-327 GCF_001194135.2 Octopus bimaculoides | reverse complement strand
TGCAGTACCTCCAGGTCCTGTGTATGCCAGTTGGGAGGCACTTGTGGACTCGTAGCGCAGTACTTGACTTTTTTTCCGCATTGAACTGCATATTGTTTTGTTCTGCCCACTCATATATTGCATTTAGGTCATTCTGTAGGCTTACAATATCATCACGATTCTTTATTGCCTGAGATAGTTTTGTGTCATCAGCGTAGCTAGTGACAGTGGCTCTCCGAGTGACCGTGGGCATGTCCAGAAGGGCCACTATGAACAGTAGTGGTCTCAGGACAGTTCATTGCGGAACACCGCTCAATATTTGTGTTTCCCTAGATAGTTCTCCATTGG
>NW_026343999.1:0-439 GCF_001194135.2 Octopus bimaculoides | reverse complement strand
TCATTCGATTTGTCTTCTCTTCTCAATTTGCGCAGATGAAGCAGGAGGAGGGGGGGATAAGGCAATGTTTTAGCTGTTTGTGTCTTTGACAACTTACAAAGAGACATGTAGCAGAAGGAGCACTAATCATAACCAAACTACTATCACACACACACACACACACACCTATGTAATCCTCTTTCCATGGATTACTTATATAATGACAAATATATGTGTGCATATATATATGTGTGTGTGTATGTGCATGTGTGCATGTGGGTGCGTTTTTGTGTGTGTGTGTGCACATATGTGTGTATATATATATATATATGCATACACACTCATGCTCACACACACATACATGTATTTTTATCTTGTATATTTTTAGATATAGTATTTTGTGCATGTATTTACAAGTATATGTAAATGTGTTCTTATATATATATTGTGTGTGTGTGTG
>NW_026343998.1:0-242 GCF_001194135.2 Octopus bimaculoides | reverse complement strand
ATCACCACACCACCACCATTTTCTTTGCTGCTGCCAACACTAACACCATGACCTCCACAACTACAACCTGCACTGGCACTACTGTAGCCACCACTATCACCACCATTATCAGTTTCAACACTACCAGTCATACATATCTCACCACCACCACCAACATATAGTAACTCTTCATTCTCTTCATTCTCTTCATTATCTTCATTATCTTCTTCTTCTTCTTCTTCTTCTTCTTCTTCTTCTTCTTC
>NW_026343996.1:0-206 GCF_001194135.2 Octopus bimaculoides | reverse complement strand
TGGTGCTGGTGGTGATGGTGTTGGTGGTGATGGTGTTGGTGGTGATGGTGCTGGTGGTGATGGTGTTGGTGGTGATGGTGCTGGTGGTGTGGAGGCTTTTGGTTGTTCTTGTTGTTGCTGCAATTTTCTGTTTTTGTCTGCCTCCATTCTTTGCTCGTAGATGGGGCAGTCTCTTTTTAGGTGTTTTTCACTGCTGCAGAGGTAGC
>NW_026343995.1:0-568 GCF_001194135.2 Octopus bimaculoides | reverse complement strand
TCCTCACAGGCACCCATCACCGTCTCTATCATGTCACTGACTCTTTTCCCTGCAACTCTAGTAATGTCATTTACTGCATCTCCTGCTCTCCCTGTCCTTCCCTGTACATTGGTTAACCGAGACGCCACTTGGCTGACCGATTAGCGGAGAACTTCCGGGACATCAAACTCAGTAATCACACCCCGTTCTCGCGCCATTTCCGTTCTACAGGTCATTTGCCACGACATTTGTCTGTGTTCGGACTGTGTCTGCACAGGGGTCATCTGGATTACCACCTTCGCCGTTGACAGGATTTAATGCTCTCTCTTCGATCCTTTGCGTCACATGGGCTCAACTCACCTCTTCTCTTCATCTAACATCAATTTCACCTCTCTTCATTTGACACCAATCCCACACAGATTCCAATTCACCTCCCCACCCTCCACTCACAAACCTGCATACCGTCCATCTCTGTACACTTTTTGTTGTTCCTACACCTGTCTTCGTCTTTGTTTTTCTGTAAATTTGACCTATATATCACACACACATACATCGATAGATAGATAGATAGATAGATAGATAGATAGAT
>NW_026343994.1:0-583 GCF_001194135.2 Octopus bimaculoides | reverse complement strand
GGAGCCAGTCCAGCAGCACTGGCAACGATCTCGCTCGAATGTCTTTACATATGCCACCGGCAATATATATATACATATATATATAATGCTCGAAATGAGGAGTAGATAGACAATTGACAACTGATGAAGGGTCTTTCTTTGTGTTACTTGTCCTGTCTTCCATTTTTTTCTCTTGTTGTTTGTACATTTGACTCATTTGTTTTCATATTTCATGTAGTTTACTGATGGTGACGTTCTGTATCCATATATGCATATATATATATATATATATATATATATAATATTATTATATGTGTGTGTGTGTGTGTGTGTGTGCGTATGTATATACATATGCAGGCGTGGTTGTGTGGTAAGAAGCTTGCTTCCCAACCACATGGTTCCAGGTTCAGCCCCACTGTGTGGAACCTTGAGAAAGTGTCATTTACATTAGCCTCAGGCCAACCAAATACTTGTGAGTGGAAGACAGAAACTGAAAGAAGCCAGCAAGCTGGCAGAGTGGTTAGCATGCCGGGCGAAATGCTTGTAGGTATTTTGTCTGCAGTTACGTTCTGAGTTCAAATTCCGCCAAGGTCGACTTTGCCTT
>NW_026343993.1:0-339 GCF_001194135.2 Octopus bimaculoides | reverse complement strand
ATATATATTTATATATATATATATATGTGTGTGTGTGTGTGTTTGTGTGTATTATATATATAGACATATAAGTATAGGTACATGAATGCATTGTTACATACAAACACACATGGATGTAGTCATGATTTTGAGGATGCCCACGCGATTTTGTCGGTATTTATATATTACACACATGCATACATACATACATACATACATGCATACACACAGATCTGTATACGTATATTCTTATATAAACATATAAGTAGTTATTTATATGTAAACAGAGATATGGAAATGAGACACACATTATGGAAATATAATAATAATAATAATAATAATAATAATAATAATAATAAT
>NW_026343991.1:0-222 GCF_001194135.2 Octopus bimaculoides | reverse complement strand
GATAGATAGATAGATAGATAGATAGATAGATATATCCATGTATATGTATGTATATATGCGTCTATGCACGCTTTGTTTGGATATGTTTATACATATGTACTGTTAGGCATACAAAAACACGCAACGAATCCTGGGTGGACTATCGTCACATCTTCCCGGTTTTCTGGAAGTTTTATTTTATTTCATCTTATTTTAGTTTTTTTTTTTTTACATTTGTAATTA
>NW_026343990.1:0-531 GCF_001194135.2 Octopus bimaculoides | reverse complement strand
ATATATATATATATACATATATATTTATATATATACATATATATATGTATAGATATATATATATACATATATATGTGTATATATGTATATAATATACACACACATATACATACATATATATACATATATATATTTATATGTATATACATACGGTATATATATATATATATATATATATATATATATATGTTTATGTGTACGTGGCCACGATCGTTTTGGAGAACAATGTGACCGACGCAGATAACCATTGAAGATTACATTGCTTTCTAAGATCAATGAGAATGTCTTTATTTCGGTTATTCCTGCAAACTAATGAAATACCAGGCAGCACCTCCAGTAGCAGCAGCAGCAGCAGCAGCAGAAGCAGCAAAAACAAGCTATTAAGGAAATTGTCTGTTAATAGACATAAAGTGGGAAGAAGAGGAGGAGGTGGAGGGGCAAGGGGTGAATGACAGAAGATGAGGGAGGAGAGGAGAGGAGAGGTAGGAGTATATGACAAGCGATCAGTCTGATGATTGGTTCTTTTTTTTT
>NW_026343989.1:0-289 GCF_001194135.2 Octopus bimaculoides | reverse complement strand
TATATGCCATACTGCGATAGATTTTTGCTTGTTTACTTGAAGAATGGCCAGAGTCAAGTGAAAAATGAGCGGTAATTCGGTCAAGCCATGAAGACAGAATGTGAAAGGGGATAGAGGAGAGATAGAGGTTGAGGATGGTAGCGGTATATTTTAATGGTCAGTTGATCTTACAGGATAGAGGGGATGAGCATATAGAGAGAAGGAGGAATGGGGGGGCTGAGGTTAAAAGGTCTAGTGAATAGGAAGGAATGTGCGTATGTAGTATATAGGTGGTGGGGGTATGAGTGAT
>NW_026343988.1:940-1785 GCF_001194135.2 Octopus bimaculoides | reverse complement strand
ATCATCTTCATCATTGATGTTGTTATCACCGAATTCCTCCTGGACATCGTCGTAGTTGTCCTCATCGTCGATTTTGTGGTTGATGTTTTAGTTCTCACCGTTAGCGACATCGGCCAGAAAGCAAACGAGGCCGGCCGGCTCGCGTAATTTTTCCCCCACGAGAGTTCCGGACCCCAGTTATGAACTCATTTGCATACAGCCAATCAGAGCTCAACTATCAAACTAATTTATGAACGCATAACAAGTGATGGCCGATAAGATAACGTCACTTGGGTAACGAGTTACCATGTTTCTTTTCTCTTTTAATGATGCTTGTTGTTCTTGTTCTTATTTCAACCAAGGTTGCCTCTGTGTAGTTATTTGTGTTGTTGTTTACTTTGTAAAGCAGTAAGGAGAGAGGGTCGCTAGCACATCACCCTCTACCCACCTTTTCCCCATCCACATCTTCACCATATGGGGCCCTAACAAAATCCGATAATAGTTATAGATGCAAATCTATCTAATTACTTGGAAATGGATGCGTGGCGTTCAGTTAAATAATAATATAAATAATATACATATATATATATATATTCTTTTATTCGTTTTCAGTCATTTGACTGCGGCCATGCTGGAGCACCGTCTTTAGTCGAACAAATCGACTCCAGGACTTATTCTTTGTAAGCCTAGTACTTATTCGATCGGTCTCTTTTTGCCGAACCGATAAGTTACGGGGACGTAAACACACCAGCATCGGTTGTCAAGCGATGTTGGGGGGTGGGGACAAACACACACACACACACACACACACAAATATATATACGACGGGCTTCTTTCAGTTTCCGTCTACCAAATCCACTCACAAC
>NW_026343988.1:0-413 GCF_001194135.2 Octopus bimaculoides | reverse complement strand
ATATATATATATATATATATATATATACGTAGGTATATATGAAATAAAAACAAACGAATAGTTTATCTTGTATGACTGCAATTTAGAAGTTTATATTTTGATGTAAGCGTAATACAGTTACTTAGATTCTATAATATGTAACTCAGATAAACGGTTGAGCAATGATTCGTTGATTAAACTTCTATTTATCGTTGGATACTTTCGCATAGATTTGGAATTGCAGATTGCCTAACAACAGTGATTTACCTTCGCCGATGCCTTCCACGCTATGACAACGGATTACTTGACTGTCTGCTTTGCATAATTCCGTTTAGCCAATTAGTGTTCTGCTTCACTTTGATGTGCCATGATCCTTTATGGATGTGGATGTATGTACGTATGTATGTATGTATGTATGTATGTATGTATGTATG
>NW_026343987.1:186-294 GCF_001194135.2 Octopus bimaculoides | reverse complement strand
TATATATATATACACACATATATATGCACACATATATGCACATATATATGTACATATATATATACATATTTATATACATGTATATACATATGTATACATATGTATACA
>NW_026343987.1:0-125 GCF_001194135.2 Octopus bimaculoides | reverse complement strand
TATACACATATATATACTCGTATATATATACATATGTATACACACACACATATGTATACATATTTATATACATAAGTATACATATATATACACATATATATACTCGTATATATATACATATGTAT
>NW_026343986.1:0-263 GCF_001194135.2 Octopus bimaculoides | reverse complement strand
TGTATGTATGTATGTATGTATGTACTAGTACCAAACGTCTAAAGTTCAATGTCTTTGTTAATGCAGCATACATACACATATACGTGTGTTGTTTTACTCGTTGCTGTTGTTCTGTAGCTCCAGATTGTAACCAAACCAGACCCATTTTCCACGTTATAGTATGTGTGTGTAAATAGATGTGTGTATGCGTGTGTAATTGGTGATTTGTGTGTGTGTGTGAGAGATATATATACAGATAAATAGATAGATAGATAGATAGATAG
>NW_026343985.1:0-334 GCF_001194135.2 Octopus bimaculoides | reverse complement strand
TAACTACAAGTGTATGTAGCTATGTATATGTGCATGCTTTGTATGTATCTTTGTATGTATGGAAGCTTGTAAATGTTTTTACATCCATATATCATATCAAATAGTGTTGAAAGACAATTGAAGCCAAACTTATGTATCTGCATTAACTCATTCCAGATGTGTCATCAACATTTAACTTATTCTATCTTTCCTGATTGAACATAACTATTATAACTATTATACTTTTATATTTGGGAATATTATGTCATAAATTAAGTTAAATGAAACTAATATATAAGCAATCAGTTCCGGGTTCAGTCCCACTGCGTGGCACCTTCGGCAAGTGTCTTCTGCT
>NW_026343984.1:0-599 GCF_001194135.2 Octopus bimaculoides | reverse complement strand
CTAACATACTTCTGGGGTTGTCAATGAGATTAACTAGTACTCACTACTATAAACATATGGCTTACTGTTATTGGGTAGAAATAATCATTATTTCATGGCGAACTTCGTAGGGTATCGAAACCGTGCGGCCAGTTTCAATAATTGTGTGACGTCACTTCTTTCACAGCGTTAGTATCGTTCAGAAATCCATTGAACGCCACAACTTTCCTCGTAATTCTTATTAATATTCTATTCTGTCTGTTTCAGAGACTCTCTCATCATCAGTGTGATGGATTTGGTGACTAGTATCATCGCAGGTTTTGTCATCTTCAGTGTTTTAGGGGGTTTATCGACCGAATCAAATGTGGAAATCGAGAATTTAGCCAAAGGAGGTAACCTGACACACCTATTACGTTCTATTAATATTATGTCTGTCTGTTTGTCTGGCTGTGCATGTGTGTGTTGTGTGTATTTATAAGTGTACGTGTGTATGTACACACATAATGCCAGTTGAGAGATCTGTTAAATAGATCTGCAATAGATCGGAAATTATTATATAACGTAAAAGTTATGCATACATATATAGATAGATAGATAGATAGATAGATAGATAGATAGAT
>NW_026343983.1:0-275 GCF_001194135.2 Octopus bimaculoides | reverse complement strand
TATTATTATTATTATTATTATCATCATCATCATCATCATCATTATCTTATGATTTTTCTTTGTATTATATTATACTTATTTATCGTGCATTTACTTATTAATTTTTCTATATGTGACTGTGGATTTTCATGGATTAGTTCATGAACTTTTGTTCTTTTCTCTAAAACTAAATATTTATGTTTTATACTGTGAAACGTAATTTAACTTTAATTTTTAATAAATCGGATTTGATTGAGTTTTTACCTGTAAATTTGGATTTTTATCCCTATTATTAT
>NW_026343982.1:1362-2028 GCF_001194135.2 Octopus bimaculoides | reverse complement strand
ATCAAAGAACATCTGAACACGAGAGCCTCCTCCTTCAGAAAATATCTAGACAGATGCTGGAACACCGACAAAAGCATAATAGTCGCAAGTGAAGCCAATGAAAGAAATTTGAGTAAACTAAGAATTAAGGAAGCTATCCTCATAGACAGACTAGGGGCCCCAAATTAACAACAGGCTGGAGGTTGGCAGTCACTATATTATTTAGCTACATCTGGAAGCGTGTAAGGTCATTTTTGATAACATACAAATGTATTATTTATAAAAAAGAAGGAAAGAAAGATAAAGGAAACTGCACGTATAATACATAACTTAGAAGCGGCGCTACGGAGGTGCCAGCAAACACGAGCTTGACACATGGCCGCCCTCACGCACTTCTCATGACTAATTTCAGAAGGAGCTTCGTGAGACCACTGCAGAGACGCTTCCAGGAAAAAAAACCATTAGAAAACTGATTATAGCAGTAATTTGATCAATTCCTAGGGATATCTGAAGAAGGAATTTTTGTATTCCGAAATATTATATCAGACTATGGATGATTAAATTATAACAGTTATTATAGTCCATTGTTATTATAATAGAGCATTTTTTTTGTCATTCAAGACATATTTTAAAAACAATGCACAATGCTTCAAGCGAACTACAATACTCTCCTATATATATATATAT
>NW_026343982.1:0-792 GCF_001194135.2 Octopus bimaculoides | reverse complement strand
TGTGTGTGTGTGTGTGTGTGTGTGTACTTGACAGGCGTCTTTCAGTTTCTGTCCACCAAATCCTGCAACCTTCTTGATTATTGTGTGCGGGGCGCAGCTGATCGAGAGCCCAACAAAATTTCTTGCAACACCAAAGATTAACTGAAGGCAAAGATTATGGCAGCATTCACCAACTTGAACAAGGTGACCGTCCAGAAGATTTGCAGAAGATTCCGAAATCGCCTAGAAACCGTGATTGAAGCAAATGGCGATTTTATTGAATAAATTTACTCTTTAGTATTTCAACATCTTTTTATGTAATTTTAGTAAATATCAGGTCATCCCATAAATTCTGTTCGATTTTGCCTTTTTTAAAATTGAATGAAATTTAATAGTAGTTTAGAATGTCTAATGGAATTAAAAATTATTTTCATTCATTTGTGTACATTTAAACTACATTTACAGAATAATAGTGTACATTTAAACTACATTTACAGAATAATAGAATTAAAATTTCTTTGATAAAAATCCTTTCTAACATGGAAGTATCCAAAGTGCATTTAAGGCACATAATGCTTTATGAGTACAAAAAGGAAACTCTGCAGCCGAAGTGACTCGAAACATACACTCAGTTTATGGGAAAGAATGCTTGAATGAAAGAACATGCAGAAGATGGTTTGCAAAATTCAGAAGTGAGGATTTCAGACTTGAAGGTGAGTTTGATGATAAGCTCCTTGAGGCATTACATGAAGAAAATTCTGCCTTATCAGTTGAAAAATTGGCAATAAAGCTTAGTTCAAACCATACAGCTGT
>NW_026343981.1:0-220 GCF_001194135.2 Octopus bimaculoides | reverse complement strand
TGTATGTATGTATGTGTGTATGTATGTTTGTATATATGTATATATGCATGTATGTGTGTATGAATAAATGAAAGAATGTTATATGTTTTAATTATTTGATGTCTTCCTGTAAAGAACGAGCTAGTTTCTAACAAAGAGACAAAGCTGGTCTGTCTGTATGTATGTATGTCTGTATGTATGTATGTATGTATGTATCTGTCTATCTATCTATCTATCTATC
>NW_026343980.1:0-467 GCF_001194135.2 Octopus bimaculoides | reverse complement strand
CACACACACACACACACACTCACAAGCTTGCACATGCACATACAGAGACATTCACACGCGTACACGTACACACGTACATACATTGGAGCTACCTGCTGTTGTTTGCGTGTGTATGTGTATGCGCATGTGTGCAACGACATGTAATGCAACAAGCTGCATGCATGTATGAATATATACACGCACGCACAAATATACACACACTCATTTATGTAACATACATGTTTATAAATATATATATGTATGTATATGTATATATTTACACACATATATATATACTCATACATACGTATATAAGTATGAACATATATGCATGCGTATGTATTTATCTATATTTTTATTTATATGTATTCGTGTATGAATGTACATAAATGTATATTCATTTATGCATATACATGTATGCATCTATAACGTATATATATACATACATACATACATACATGCATACGTATATACATACATACATACAT
>NW_026343979.1:0-357 GCF_001194135.2 Octopus bimaculoides | reverse complement strand
TACACACACACAGCACAGCACAACAATACGCGCACACAGAATTTAAACACGCACACAGAAACAAACATTGTTGGGTGAACGTTACTACACAATAGTTCTTACGTCCTTTCGACGAGTCTTATTTTTCATCCCGCAGGATGCCAACAATCACCCTCCTCACCAAGCGAGCTTGGTGGGGTTGCCAGTTTAGTCGCCGACGACCCGACCATGAGACAGGTTGTACTGGATTAAATGTTACCAGTAGCGCTCAAGAATACTTATAAGAGCGACCTGACATACATATATACATATATATACATATGTAAACATATATATATATATACATATATAAACATATATACGTACATATATGTATAT
>NW_026343978.1:0-558 GCF_001194135.2 Octopus bimaculoides | reverse complement strand
ACAGTTACACATATATATGCTGATATGTATACATAAAATAGTGTGTCTACGCAAATTTCTTCACTTTACTCAACAATTAATCTCTGTATAGGTACACCCTAAATCTCTCGAGTAAAAATATGCATACTAATGTTTATCGGTTGTACACATAGATATAAAGAAATTTGAAATATAAGACTTATCTATATCAAGACATGCATATAAATATTTATAATTACTTGTTTGTTTATTTATCAGTAAATATATACCGATATGGATACGGTTTTTAAGAGAGAAAGATGATTTTTATTGATACAGGCAAACATATGAATAGATATGCTAACGGAAACATACAAGCACAGATATCTGCACATGCTCACATATGCATATAGGCAGAGGGTGAGAGAGAGAGAGAGAGAGGGGGAGAGAGAGAAAAAAGGGAGGGGCTGGAAAAGAGAGGGCATAAAAGAGGGAGCGAGACTGAGAAGGGGAGAGAGAGGAGAGATATCTATGTACTTTGCTGAGTATATACATTTTTAAAGAGATTACGTGTACACTTGCAAAGATAATCATATATAT
>NW_026343977.1:0-512 GCF_001194135.2 Octopus bimaculoides | reverse complement strand
TTCATTCAAATTTTACACATGCCTTATTTAGGGTCCATGCAGTGTCATGGGCCCAAAGCATTTCAATATCTTGCCTAATACAAACCTGGAGCAACCTCTTATCTCTTACACTATTTCGTGTCAAAAGTGAAACAACATCTCTATTGTAATGTGAGATAATACTTTCAGTTTTAGTAGTTTCACTATTAATACTGTAACTATTAAAAGTGAAACTATTATCTCACATATATACATGCATACACACACATATATATTATTATATATATATATATGTATGCATGTATACATGTGTATATACATCTGCACATATATATGTATGTATATATATGTATATATATAGATGTAAATGTATAATGTACATGTATACATATATATGTTTTGATGTATATGTATAGATATATATGTATTTATATTCATGGATGTGTATAGATTTATATGTATATATATGTATACATGTATGTATATATGTCTATATATGTATATACATATATGTAGGTATATTATATGTATAA
>NW_026343976.1:0-707 GCF_001194135.2 Octopus bimaculoides | reverse complement strand
TTATTATTATTATTAAATGTAACTACTTCTTATCTCCATTATCTTTACTAGCAGAAACACCGCTCTCCAGGCGGTTGTTAGCTGGTTACGTACTTTATATAGGAAATTTGGTCTTTTAGCATATACAGAAGTGTATTGTCCTTTCTTTATCTAAGATTGCTGGGTGAGATTTGAAGGAAATTTGGAATGATGTTTATAAGAGGGCGAGTTGCGGTGGTTTGCGTACGAGCGCTTTGGGTTACTTAGGGAGTTTATGATTGCTTGTGGAAGGAAGGGGCGGTAATGTTTATATATCTATCACCTATATATATATAAGTGATATATATATATATATATATATACATATATATAAATATATATGTGTGTGTGTGTGTGTGCATGTGTGTAGTGTGTGTATATATATATGTATGTTTGTATGCATGTTTATGTACATATGTATATGTAGACGTATGTATTACAACCCCAAAACGGGCACGCACGCAGATGCACACACACACATATACATCGAACAAAGTGTATGTTGCGTGTGTGTATATGTTTTCCCTTGAGATTTATTAAATAAATCTTAATGGAGTCCAAGCCAGTCGTTAACAAACGCGACATGTTGAGTTAAGAGATTTCCTGGAGTTTGTAAGTATGTGGTTCAGTTGGTGTGTGCATGAACTTTTCCACTTTTGTAAACCTCCTTTATCATCCTTTTTTACCTT
>NW_026343975.1:0-208 GCF_001194135.2 Octopus bimaculoides | reverse complement strand
AATAAATGATTAAATAAATAGATAAATAAAAATAATCGAATTAGAATAAATGAATATTCGTTTATTTTTATTTATCTATTTATTTACATATTTTTCTGCTTATTTCATTCGTTTATTTGGATCACATATACATATGATTATAATCAATTAATGAATAGATATGTAGTGAAACTACCTATCGTCACTAGATACAAAACTACCTATCGCC
>NW_026343974.1:0-423 GCF_001194135.2 Octopus bimaculoides | reverse complement strand
ACCGGATGGCAACACCAGGCTCCAATCTAATTATATATATATATATGTATGTATGTATGTAGATGTATGTATATGCCTTTCCTCACAAACAAATTGGTCTACGAACAATTTTTCGAACATAAAATATCTCAGGTGAGAAACAGTCTCTCAAGTAATGAACACACAAGCTGGCAACAACAGTTGAGGACAAGCTGAAAGTATTGGAGAGAAAACATCAGTTGCTCTCTAGCTCTCCCCTGAATGCACATCCCTGCTCAAATTCACCATGCCGCCTTTTGAATTTCCTATAGGGAAACTAGTTTAAGTTTACAAACATTTCAGGTAACAAACACCCTTCAGAAAGGAATTAAAATTCATAAGCCAAGATTCTACTTCCTCAGTCAAATCGTTCAACCCATGCTAGCATGGAAGGCGGACGTTAAA
>NW_026343973.1:0-790 GCF_001194135.2 Octopus bimaculoides | reverse complement strand
ACAGAAAAAGTACACAAATATATTTTACATACCTGTCATATACGTCGGTTTTGTTTTCACATAAGATCAATGCAGAACACAAACACGTACTGAAACAGTGACTAAACTTATGTTATTATAAACAAAACCGACGTATACGACAGGTATGTAAAATATATTTGTGTACTTTGTGCCGAAAAAAAAACCTATAGTAATTATGCACCAACCCAATATATAACATAGACACACACACACACATCTATAAATACAGATGTATAATATATACATATTTATAAACAGTTAAATAACATACACACAAGCACAAACATCTACAGTTATATTGGGTTGGTGCTTTTTTTTCAATAAATTTTATTCAACAAAACCAATAACAATATTTAACATCTTTAAATGGCGGTCTGATCGTCTGCCAAGTAAATTGGAAACAGCAATTGAGGTAGATGGTGAATATGCTCCAGGATAATGTTTTTTGTTACATGTTATTGTTTTTGTTGAATAAAAATTGTTACAAAAAAGCCGCAATAATTATGCCCAAACCCAATATGAATAAACTCGGGGGCTCTGATTTCTCTGTAACCCAGAGAAAATGCCGCATATGTATTCTTAGATGAATGTATTGGGTTGGTGCTTAATTATTGCGAAAGTCCTCTCCCCACCTCAAGATTTTCCCCGCAAATTTATTAATAATCGTAATGTTTGCCGTTTCAAAGTTATTTCTATAAAATTTCATTGAAAAAATAAAACCCATTTTCCTAAAAGTTACGAGGGAAAAGCTCGGATCTTGTGAATTTTC
>NW_026343972.1:0-984 GCF_001194135.2 Octopus bimaculoides | reverse complement strand
TATACACGCACGCACGCCCGCAGATTTTATATAGGGAGGAACTATATTTGTGTCAGAGTGGCCTTGACACAAATACATACAAACACACACACATGCACTGAAAGCCACACATACACACAATCCCACCTCTACACACACACACACACAAAACAACCAACCTCTGTGCAGTTGCTAAACATACTAGAAATAGCAGTCAAATACTTCTCAAATCACATCGCTATCTTATAAAAGGACGAAGGACATATTGAATAGTGGGATCTTTTTTAAAATGCGGGCCACATATTTCATTAATGTTTTACGTAGTGTTTTTGGTACGGAAAGACTTTCAAACTTCGTATACTTATCTATTTTGTGTTATAGAACAGAAAAATATTTTTGTATTCAAATTTATTTCATGTAAAAAATTGTCTTATTTCGATAATTTCAACCAATCACTGACAAGTATTCAGTTGTTTATATTTACTCCTTTGGCTGATTAAGCGATGTAAAGCGTATTTAATCTCCATACCTTCGTTTTATTTGCTTTTTTCATTTTAAATTTGCTTTAACCCTAACGTTAGGGTTAGGGTTAATTGTTTCAGAATCATTTGTTTATATAGTCGGCACTTAATGTATATCGGCTGAATGGACGTCAGTGATTGGTTGAAATTACAGAAATACGACAACTTTAACATGGAATAAGTTATGGATTTCTTTTTTTTTAAAGAAGACTAAGAGAAAAAGATGTTTTATATGACACATTCTACCAGTGTTCCAAGTTTCAAAGTGTTTCGTTAATGAAAAATGTGGCCCCCGTTTTAAAAAAGATCCGAATAGTGTAGTCCCAAAAAGATTGTCCTGACAAAAAAAAAAATGAACACCCCATGGTTTTACAGTCTCCCTAATCAAGCTTAAACAAGAAATCTAAATATACACTTTCTATATGGTAGTATTAAGTGCCAAGCACCTATCCGTCTTCAGGATGATATATACACCTTATACACC
>NW_026343971.1:0-268 GCF_001194135.2 Octopus bimaculoides | reverse complement strand
ATGACGTCGATGACGATAACGATGATGATGGTGATGATGTTGATGAATATGATGATGAAGGTGACGATAATGATGCTGATGCTGTCTATGTCGAGGGTGAGCATGTTGATGACAGAGACGACGGCGATGACGATGATGATGACGATGATGATTGTGATGATGATTGTGATGATGACGATGAAGATGTGTTGCAGCGCCACCGCTGCTGCTGCTACATGCGATGATGATGATGATGATGATGATGATGAGGATGATGAGGATGATGATG
>NW_026343970.1:0-287 GCF_001194135.2 Octopus bimaculoides | reverse complement strand
TGAATGGTTTAGAGACAAACACTTTCCTCTCTGGCCAACCTCTCATCAATTTCTTCAAGTATCACTTGAACAGGAAGGAGAGAATAGAGAGGGAAGTTTTGTCTAATGAAAGTTTCAACAAAAGTTTGGTGAATGTGTCAAGGATGATACGAATAAATGATGGAACCACCTTAAGCATTAACCTTTGCTCCCATATTAATGTTTTTCTTTTCCATTTCCGAGGTTACCGAGGTTCTTTTCCATAGGGTCTTCTTTCCACAGATAAACCAAGTCAATATTACATTTCC
>NW_026343969.1:0-251 GCF_001194135.2 Octopus bimaculoides | reverse complement strand
GTGTGTGTATGTGTGTGCATGTGTGTGTATGTGTGTGTGAATGTGTGTGTATGTGTCTGTTTATGTCTGTGTATGCGTGTGTGTATGTGAGTGCGTGTATGTGTGTCTGTGTGTATGTCAGTGTATGTATGTGTTTGTGTGTATGTTCGTGTGTGTATCTGTGTGCATGTGTGTAAGAGTGTATGTGTATGTGCATGCACGTGTGTATGTGTCTATGTGTGTATGTGTGTGTCTATGTGTGTGTATGCGTG
>NW_026343968.1:0-308 GCF_001194135.2 Octopus bimaculoides | reverse complement strand
TGTGCGTTCTTTGAAATGCACATACACATGCTAACGTGCACTCACACATGCAATCAGGTGCGCACATAAACATTGATAAATTGATCTATCCTCAGATGAATCATCTACACAACATGGCTTCGCTGCACGTTTTCAAGATTGCCGACATTTCCCTTCTAACACCATCGCCATCATCGTCATCATCGTCATCATCGTCATGATCATCATCATGATCATTAAGATTGCCATCACCATCATCATCATTATCAACTTCATCGTCATCATCATAATCACCACCACCACCATCATCATCATCATCATCATCATTA
>NW_026343967.1:3349-3835 GCF_001194135.2 Octopus bimaculoides | reverse complement strand
AACCAACACACCAATATATATATTTACATATATATACAATGGGCTTCTTTCAGTTTCCCTCTACAGATCAACTCACAAGGCTTATAGTAGGTTACAGTAGAAGACACTTTCCGAAGGTGCCACTCAGTGGCACTGAACTGAGAACCATGTGGTTGAGAAGCACAAACTTCTTACCTCACAGCCAGTCTTGCACCTGTTTTCTGTTTTTATTGTCTGTATATTACTAATAATAATAATAATAATAATAATTACAATAATAATGGGACCCCGAGGAAATGGAGTATCCTATATTTTATAATATTTTATAATATGTATTAATCATTCTGGATATTCCATTGAAATGTTCGTAGGTCATTTTCATTATTATTATTATTATTATTATTATTATTATTATTATTATTATTATTATTATTATTATTATAAAGTATTTTCAATGGATCAGTTTTGAGCTCTATTTAAAGTTGATATTGATATATATATATATAT
>NW_026343967.1:1410-2623 GCF_001194135.2 Octopus bimaculoides | reverse complement strand
GTTTGTCCCCCTAGTATTGCTTGACAACCGATGCTGGTGTGTTACGTAACTTAGCGGTTCAGCAAAAGAGACTGATAGAATAAGTACTAGGCTTACAAAGAATAAGTCCCGGGGTCGATTTGCTCGACTAAAGGCGGTGCTCCAGCATGGCCGCAGTCAAATGACTGAAACAAATAAAAGAGTAAAAGAGTAATTATAGCTCTTCAAACATGGATGTGTCTATGGAGCATTTGAGGTACATAATGCTTTATGAGTTTAAAAAAGGGTACTCTGCAACTGAAGTGACTTAAAATATTCATTCAGCTTATGAGGAAAGAATGCTTGAATGAAAGAACTTGCAGAAGATGGTTTGTAAAATTCAGAAGTGGAGATTTCAGCCTTGAAGATGAGGCCTGAACAGAACGTCCAATTGAGTTTCATGAGAAGCTCCTTTTGGCAGAACTTGGAAAAGATCATGCAGTTTCATTTGAAGAATTGGTAAGCAAGCTTCGTTCAAGCCATCTTCAACAGCTTGGAAAGGTCCCAAAACTTGGAAAATGAGTGCCTCATGATTTGTCTGATGCCAACTACAAATGCAAAGTGGACATCTGCTCTTCTCTTCATTCTCATGAACTTACCTCGCCCTTTTTGAACAGACTGGTGACTGGTAATGAAAATGGGTCTTTCATGAAAATGGGTCTTTGTTAAATGTCATAGACATTGGCTTGGTGAAGGGGAAAAGGCCTAACCACAACCGGAAATGGGACTCCATGCAAAGAAGGTTCTTCTCTCTGTTTGGTGGGATTGCAAGGGAGTCCACTTTGAGTTGTGTGGTGTTACATCTGGTGTTATGGTCTGTGATGAGCTATGTGTTGTTGGTGGAGAGAGATGAAGCAGACAGAAGTGAAGACAGACTGGAAGTCAGCCACATGCGGTGGACAGCAAGCACGTGGGATCAGTTCGAAGACAGACGGCTTACGGAGAAGATGTGTTTTGATCTGGAGTGACCGTTTACTCCGCCACGGTCGACAAGGTAAGGTCCGAGTGTTTCATTCTGCCTTTTGCTTCTTGTTGTCTTTTTCCTCCATCACACCACAAGCTATTTTGGCCCATAACAAAAAAAAAAAAATTATGAGTGTAGTCCAGATTTCTAACGATGTAATTAAACCGTTTTGCGGTGACACGGACGTGGTCGCGTGGCTAAAAAGGATGAAGATGGTTGCAAAGTTCCATG
>NW_026343967.1:0-576 GCF_001194135.2 Octopus bimaculoides | reverse complement strand
GACTCCGGGAGTGGTAGAGACGTGGAGTGGAGAAAGCAGTGTGAGAGCAGTCGACGGAAGAGAGGTATGCTGTGAAGGCATTACTGATGTGCAGATTGAGGTGCAGGGAACAAAGTTGACGCTGCAAGCAATTGTAGTTGGCCACTTGGTGGATGAGATTGACGTGGTGATGGGGATGGATGCAATCACTCGTTTAGGAGGTGTCACTGCCATCGAGGCCGGTGTGACTTTCGGGGTTGCGGGGAAACCGTGTATGGCGACACCGTGCATTGGTGAGAACCGCGAAGAAAACTATGCCGCGCACACCATTGAAGACCAGGATTTTCGTGCCGCCTTTGATGGCCAGAGGTGGACAGTAGAGTGGCACTGGAGGGGAGAGCCCCTGACGTTAATAAATAAAGTGGGATGCTACCAGCATACTTTGAAAGGAGATGCCAGAAGCAAGTTCGAGGGGGAGGGGGAGCGGTGGATTAAGGAGGGCATATTGATCTCTTGGGAAGAAGAAGGAGAGAGCGAAGTCCTGCCACTGATGGCGGTGGTACAGCCTACGAAGCATAAGGTCAGACCAGTGCTTGA